>NC_069504.1:627456687-627546687 GCF_027579735.1 Bombina bombina
TTCATGTTAGGGTGTTAGGTGTAAACATAAATTTTGTTTCCCCATAGGAATCAATGGGGCTGCGTTACTGAGTTTTACGCTGCTTTATTGCAGGTGTTAGACTTTTTCTCAGTCGGCTCTCCCCATTGATGTCTATGGGGAAATCGTGCACAAGCACATATAACCGGCTCACCGCTCACTTAAGCAGCGCTGGTATTGGAGTGCAGTGTGGAGCGCAATTTTGCTCTACGCTCACTTCTTGCCTATTAACGCCGGTTGATAAAAACCTGTAATACCAGCGTAGGTGAGTGGTGAGAATAAACTGCAAGTTAGCCCCGCACCCCTGTCACTGCAAAACTTGTAACCTAGGAGTAAATTACTAAGCCATCTAACCTAACACCCCCTAACCTAACACCCCCTAAATGAACCCAAATTACAAAATACTAAAGTTACTATTAAAAAATGAAAAATCTATAAAAAAAAGCGCCCCCAAAATAAATACACCCCCTAGTCTAATCCTAGACTACCAGTAGCCCGTAAAAGGGCTTTTTGCAGGGCATTGCCCCAAGATAAACAGCTCTTTTACATTAAAAAGTCCCCCCTAACAGTAAAACCCCCCACCCACCAAACCCCCCAAAATAAAAGAACCTAACACTAAAAAACCTAATCTACCCATCGCCCTGAAAAGGGCATTTGTTTGGGAATTGCCCTTAAAAGGGCATTTAGCTCTTTAACAAAGTGCCCACCCTAATCTATTTAAATAACCACCTCAAAACTTTAAAAAAACCTAAGTCTAACCCCCAGGTTGATACTCACCATTCCTGAAGTCCGGCGGAGAAGGACCTGTTCCATGCGGTGAAGTCTTCTTCCAAGCGGCAACCTCTTCTTTCTTCTTCCAGGAACAATTCTTCACGGAGCGGAGGGCAGAGCTGAAGACCGATGACCGCGGAGCTGAAGATCGGCAACCCTGGAGCTGAAGACCGGCGACCGTGGAGCCATGGAGCGTGGAGGATCCTCTTCGTACGATCGCCGCCGTACACTGGATAGTGAATTCAAGGGACGCATTAAAAATGCCGTCCCTTGAATTCCTACTGGCTGATTTGATTCTTCAAATTCAAATCAGCCAATAGGATGAGAGCTACTGAAATTCTATTGGCTGCTTTGAATAGAAAATAGAATTTCAGTAGCTCTCATCCTATTGGCTGATTTTCTGTAATCTTAGATTTTTTATATTTTATGTAATTGTAGTTAAAAGGGACAGACTGTCCCTTTAATTTATACTTAGTTTAATTTTTAATTTTAAAATAGTGTTAGGTTTTTGTATTTTAATAGAAACTTTAGTATTTTGTAATTTAGGTAATTTGGGTTCATTTAGGGGGTGTTAGGTTAGGGAGTGTTAGGTTAGGGGGCTTAGTAATTTAATTATTTGTTTGCCTTGTGGGCTTTGGCGGTTTAGGGGTTAAAACTTTGATAGGTAGTTTGCATTGTGGGCTTTGGTGGTTTAGGAGTTAATACTTTAATAGGTACTTTGCGTTGTGGGTTAATGGCAGATTAGGGGTTAATAGTTTTATTAGGTACTTTGCGATGTTGGGATTGGCGGATATAGGGGTTAATACTTTATTTGTAGTTGCGGTGTGGGTTTGATGGCGGATATAGGGGTTAAAACACTTTAAGGTAGATTACGAGTTTTGAGCACTATAGGGAAATTAACGAGCGCCACAAAAGCATCGTTATTTCACCTCCATATAGCGCTGCTATTACAGGTTTTAAAAAAAGCAGGCTTGTGCGGGCAATATGGTGGCGTTGAGCTCCATACCGCACCGAAATACAAGCACTGCTTTTATTTTTAATTCAAATAAATCTAAAGTAAACTTACAATTATTACCTAAATAATTCCTATTTAAAACTAAATACAAACTTACCTATAAAATAAAACCTAAGCTAGCTACCATAAAACTAATAGTTACAGTGTAACTATCTTAGGTTTTATTTTTATTTTACAGGTGTGTTTGTATTTATTTTAACTAGGTAGACTAGTTAGTAAATAGTTATTAACTATTTACTAACTACCTAGTTAAAATAAATACAAATTTAAAACCTAACCTGCCTTACAATAAAACCTAACATTACAATACAATTAAATAAATTAAATTAATTAAATACAATGATCTAAATTACAAAAAAAAAATAAACACTAAATTACACAAATTAAAAAACAAAATTATCAAAAATAAAAACGAATTACACCTAATCTAATAGCCCTATCAAAATAAAAAAGCCCACCCAAAATAAAAAAAACCTAGCCTACACTAAACTGCCAATGGCCCTTAAAAGGGCCTTTTGCGGGGCATTGCCCCAAATAAATCAGCTCTTTTACCTGTAAAAAAAAATACAAACAACCCCCAACAGTAAAACCCACCACCCACACAACCAAACCCCCCAAATAAAAACCTATCTGAATAAACCTAAGCTAAGCATTGGCCTGAAAATGGCATTTAGATGGGCATTGCCCTTAAAAGGGTATTTAGCTCTTTTACATTGTCCAAAACCCTAATCTAAAAATAAAACCCACCCAATAAACCGTTAAAAAAACCTATCCAGGCGGCAGAAGTCTTCATCCAGACGGCATCTTCTATCTTCATCCATCCGGCGCGGAGCAGGTCCATCTTCAAGACATCCGGCACGGAGCATTCTCTTCTTACAAAATCTGCTGGAAAATGAAGGTTTTTTTTTAAGGGTTTTATTTTTAGATTAGGGTTTTGGGCAATGTAAAAGAGCTAAATGCCCTTTTAAGGGCAATGCCCATACAAATGCCCTTTTCAGGGTAATGTTTAGCTTAGTTTTATTTAGATAAGTTTTCTATTTGGGGGGCAATATAAAAGAGCTAAATGCCCTTTTAAGGGCAATGCCCATCCAAATGCCCTTTTCAGGGCAATGTTTAGCTTAGTTTTATTTATATAGGTTTTTATTTGGGGGTTTGGTTGTGTCGGTGGTGGGTTTTACTGTTGGGGGGTTGTTTGTATTTTGTTTTACAGGTAAAAGAACTGATTTTTTTTTTGGGCAATGTCCTACAAAAGGCCCTTTTAAGGGCCATTGGTAGTTTAGTGTAGGCTAGTTTTTTATTTTGGGTGGGCTTTTTTATTTTGATAGGGCTATTAGATTAGGTGTAATTCGTTTTTATTTTTGATAATTTTGTTTTTTATTTTGTGTATTTTAGTGTTTATTTTTTTTTTGCAATTTAGATAATTGTATTTAATTACATTTATTTTATTTTATTTTATTGTAATTTTAGGTTTTATTGTAAGGCAGGTTAGGTTTTATTTTACAGGTAAGTTTGTATTTATTTTAACTAGGTAGTTAGTAAATAGTTAATAACTTTTAAATTTACTAACTAGTCTACCTAGTTAAAATAAATACAAACTTAGCTGTGAAATAAAAATAAAACCTAAGATAGCTACAATGTAACTATTAGTTATTTTGTAGCTCGCTTAGTTTTTTTTTTTACAGGTAAGTATTTAGTTTTAAATAGGAACTATTTAGGTAGTAATTGTAAGTTTAATTTAGATTTATTTTAATTATATTTAAGTTAGGGGGTGTTAGGGTTATGCTTAGAGTTACGTTAGGTTTAGGGGTTAGTATATTTATGTAGAGTTAGTGATGTGGGAGGCCAGAGGTTTAGGGGTTAATGGTTTAATTTAGTACATTTAGTTGTGGGGGGCTTGCGGTTTAGGGGTTAATTGGTTTATTATAGCGGCAGTGTGGGCGGACGGCAGATTAGAGGTTAATAATCTTTACGTAGTGTTTGCGATGCAGGATTGTGGCGGTTAAGGGGTTAATAGGTTTATTATAGTGGCGACGATTCGGGGAGCGGCGGAATAGGGGTTAATACATTTTTTAAGTTGCAGCGATATCCGGAGCGGCAGATTAGGGGTTGAAATTCTTATTATAGTGTTTGCGATGCGGGAGGGCCTCGGTTTAGGGGTTAATAGGTAGTTAGTGTACTTTTTAACACTTTAGTTATGAGTTTTATGCTACAAATTTGTAATGTAAAACTCATAACTAGTGACTTTAGATGGCGATACGGATCTTCTGGTTATAGAGTGTACCGCTCAGATATCTGCTTTGATATCTGATGAAACGACCCTTTGGGGGTTGAGAAACGCGTCATAATAAAGCTTGTATATCTTTTACTTTTGGAAGTTGTTCACATCCTTTTATTCTAGTGCTATTGAGCATTACAAACCAACAGACCGCTTCTTTTAAAAACAAATAACTTTCACGGCTACAGCAGAAGGTGCTCATAGAGCCGTTACCAAGGGGAGATCCTTAGGAGGTGTGTTGTTTGGCAGTGTACTAGCCACTGATTAAGTGCTAGCAGGCGAAATTGTACTGGTCATAGCACAGTACCACAGATTTTGGTAAGCTCATTACCTTTCAGCATTGAATCACATTTATGAAACGTTACCACGCTATGTGGCACCCTCTTTCCATCTCTATTTTCTAACAGTGTTATCCCCGCTCTCTGGGACCAAGAGGAGCTGCCTTTGCCAAGAACTACCAACTGGGACTACATTCTATGGACACTAGCTGTTACGGCTATACATTGAAAGCTGAGTACGGTAGATCCGTCATATGATACAATTAAGAGTCATACTTTTTATCTAAAAATATATTTTCTCTGACAGCGCGCCTTTGTATCCCCTTCTGGGATATCACAGTCAGTTTATTTTTGCAGGCAGTTTCGGGAGTTACGGTGCTCCCATACTCAGCGCAAGGCCTGCTGCAGCTGCCTTAGTATGGCGAGGTGAAAATGGAGAAAGATTTCTTCATTTTCTCCACATAAGTCCTTGCGCTGAATATTGGATACCGATTTGCGACACGCCGCCATGTTAGCTTATGGGAGTAAAAATTACAGATCACATGCAGGGCCGGCCTAAGGGTCTTAGGGCAAGGCGAGCGAGGCGGCCGCCTAGGGCCCTGTGCTTGTGCCAATTTTAAACTTTTTTAAAAATTTATTTATTTATTTTTTCTGCCATATTTTTTTTAAATGTATTTTTGGCGCCATTTTTTTTTACCGACAGCCCCGGAACTCAGGACTCGGAGAGGGTGGTGACTGGTGGTGAGGATTTGCATGACGGTGTGGCATTCGAAAAGCAGAAGAAGCTTCAAGCATCAAAGCTGCCATGAGCAGTAGCAGCAGGGACCAGGGGAGGAACTACCGATGGTGATGTAAGCGACGGTCCCACAGGGGGACCCAACTTCCGATAGGCCAGGGGGAGCGGCCGCTGCAGGTGGGCATTTTATTGCTGGGGCATTATTTTTTTGCAGGCCATACCCAACTTCCCTACCTATAATTGCCCGGGGATTACTGAAAGTGATCAATTAATGTGTTAATTGCCTTGTATGATTTAGATGAGCATGCCACTTTCATACTGATCTATCATCATATAAGGGAATTTGGGACGTGATGTTGTAAGCGTGAATTTATTATAGCTTATCTGTGTTTTTTTCTAAATAACTCACAAGATTTGTCAATGCCAGTATTTCTCATGCAAACACATTTTAGCTTTGGCATAATTTATGGCTGGGGGCATCATTTTATTGCAGGGGGCTGGGGAAATCATTTATTGCTGTGGGCATAATTTATTACAGACGGGGGCTGGGGGCATTATTTTATTGCAAGGGTACTGGGGGCATCATTTTATTGCAGCGGGGCTGGGGTTATCATTTATGGCTGGGGGCATCATTTTATTGCAGAGCGGCTGGGGGAATCATTTATTGCTGGGGGGCTGGGGGCATAACTTATTACAGGGGTCTGGGGGGCATCATTTAATTGCCGGGGGCTTTGGCATAATTTATGGCTGGGGGCATCATTTTATTGCAGAGTGGCTGGGGGAATCATTTAATGCAGGGGGGCTGGGGGCATCATTTATGGCTGGGGACATCATTTTATTGCAGGGGGGCTGGGGGAATAATTTATGGTGGGAACATCATTTTATTGCAGGGGGCTGGGGGAATCATTTATTGCTGGGGGCATAATTTATTACAGGGGGCTTGGGGCATCATTTATTGCAGGGGTGGTGGTGCTATTCAGGGGTCAAGTCCTACAAAAAAAAGTGTGGGAACTCACCAAGACTTCCACCCCCCTCACAATTAATATTGTTTTATATATATATATATATATATATATATATATATATATATATATATATATATATACATACATACACACACACACTGTATATATATATATATATATATATGTATAGAATCTATACACTTTGGTTAATGAAAGCAAATTAAATCCAACAAAGGGTAGAATGATTGCCTTTGGGCCTGAGACTCGTCCTCTGTCACAGAGGAGAGCTAAACAATCCCAGAGCAAGCCACAAAGAGGGCCGGATGGAGTTTGAGGGCCTGTGTTTCTGGCAAGCCTGCAGACTCGCCAGAAACAACCAGTTATGAAGCAGCGGTCTAAAGACCTTTGCTCCCTAAACTGTTCACCTCCTCTGAGGAGGCGAACAGACATCACCGTAATTCAACCTGTTAGAGTATGATCGGGTTTATTGACACCCCCTGCTGGCAGCCGATTGGCCGCAAATCTGCAGGAGCCGGCGTTGCACCAGCAGCTCACAAGAGCTGCTGGTGCATTGCTGAATAAGGAGAGCGTATTGCTCTCCGCATTCAGCAAGGTCTGTTGGACCTGATCCGCACTGTCGGATCAGGTCCGATAGACCTTTGTTAAATAGGGGCCCATGTGTTCCACACAGTGCTGGGTGATCACACAGCAGGGACGCTGACAGTCTTACATTTTGGGGCCTAGTTATCAAGCCGTCAACCTCAAATACGCTGGAATTCCGCAGCGTATTTGTGGCGAGGCTGATTTGCCTTAGTTATCAAAGGCTAGAGACCGGCAAAAGTAGAATTTTGTGACATAAGCTTCGATCCGCCGGACTCAGTCCGACACAGATCGATTCTTACGTCACTACAGATGTTCCGCACACAAGTGCGGCACAATCTGACTACTTTTGCTAGTTATCAAAAAACTAGCAGGTACGCTCGGCACTTTTCCGGCCCAGCGTACCTGGTTTTCAATCAATGGGAGTCTGACCATAGCAAAAGTAAAAGTTCGCTGCTGCCAGGCATCCCATTGATTTCTATGGGAGCTATCTACACCTAACACCCTAATATGTACCCCGAGTCTAAACACCCCTAAGCTGTCCCCCCCTACACCGCCGCAACTAAATAAATGTATTACCCCCTAAACTGCCGCTCCCGGAGTCCACCGCAAGCTACTCTATACATATTAACCCCTAAACTGCCGCTCCCTGACCCCGCCGCAACTATAATAAATGTATTAACCCCTAAACCGCCGCTCCCGGACACCGCCGCACCCTACATTATACCTAGTAACCCCTATACTGCCCCCCCATACCGCCGCCCTCTATAATAAAGTTATTAACCCCCTATCCTGCTGATCCCGCACCTAGCCGCAACTAAATAAATAGTTTAACCCTTAAACCGCCGCTCCCGGACCCTGCCGCAACCTATATTAAATTTATTAACCCCTAATCTGCCCCCCTACACCATCGCCACCTATAATACATTTATTAACCCCTATCCTGCCCCCCACTACACCGCCGCCACTGTAATAAATTTATTAACTCCTAAACCTATGTCTAACACTAACCCTAACACCCCCCTAACTTAAATATTAATTAAATAAATCTAAATAATATTTCTATTTTTAACTAAATTAATCCTATTTAAAACTAAATACCTTTAAAATAAACCCTAATATAGCTACAATATAAATAATAATTATATTGTAGCTATCTTAGGATTTATTTTTATTTTACAGGTAACTTTCAATTTATTTTAACTAGGTACAATAGCTATTAAATAGTTATTAAATATTTAATAGCTACCTAGCTAAAATAAAGAGAAATTTACCTGTAAAATAAAAACTAACCTAAGTTACAATTACACCTAACACTACACTATACTTTAATAAATTATTCCTATGTAAAACTAAATTCTTACCTGTAAAATAAACCCTAAGATAGCTACAATGTAATTAATAATTACATTGTAGCTATTTTAGGAATTATATCTATTTTACAGGTAACTTGTATTTATTTTAGCTAGTTAGAATAGTTATTAAATAGTTATTAACTATTTAATAACTACCTAGCTAAAAGAAATACAAAATTACCTGTAAAATAAATCCTAACCTAAGTTACAATTAAACCTAACACTACACTATCATTAAATAAATTAAATAAATTAACTACAAATAACTACAATTAAATACAATTACATAAACTAACTAAAGTACAAAAAATAAAAAAAGCTAAGTTACAAAAAAAAAATAGGTTACAAACATTTTAAAAATATTACAACAATTTTAAGCTAATTACACCTAATCTAAGCCCCCTAATAAAATAACAAAGCCCCCCAAAATAAAAAAATTCCCTACCCTATTCTAAATTAAAAAAGTTCAAAGCTCTTTTACCTTACCAGCCCTTAAAAGGGCCTTTTGTGGGGCATGCCCCAAAGAAAACTGCTCTTTTGCCTGTAAAAGAAAAATACAACCCTCCCAACATTAAAACCCACCACCCACATACCCCTAATCTAACCCAAACCCCCCTTAAAATAACCTAACACTAATCCCCTGAAGATCATCCTACCTTGAGTCATCTTCACTCAGCCGAGCAGCGATGGAATAGAAGAGGAGATCCGGAGCGGCAGAAGTTATCCTCCAAGGGGCGCTGAAGAAATCTTCCATCCGATGAAGTGATCCTCCAGTCGGCGCTGAAGAAGTCTTCCATCCGGGCGATGTCATCTTCCAAGCGGCGCTGAAGAAGTCTTCTATCCGGGCGATGTCATCTTCCAAGCGGGGTCTTCAATCTTCATCCCGCCGACGCGGAACATCCTTCTTTCCCGACGGACTACCGACGAATGAAGGCTCCTTTAAGGAACGTCATCCAAGATGGCGTCCCTTCAATTCCGATTGGCAGATAGGATTCTATCAGCCAATCGGAATTAAGGTAGGAAAAATCTGATTGGCTGATTGAATCAGGCAATCAGATTCAAGTTCAAGCCGATTGGCTGATCCAATCAGCCAATCAGATTGAGTTCGCATTCTATTGGCTGATCGGAACAGCCAATAGAATGCGAGCTCGGTGTCCGGGAGCGGCGGCTTAGGGGTTAATACATTTATAAGAGTTGCGGCAGTGTCTAGGAGCGGCGGTTTAGGGGTTACTAACTTTATTTAGTTGCGGGGGGCTCCGGGGGCACCGGTATAGGGGGTAGAACAGTGTAGTTAGTGTGGGTGCTTAGTGACAGGCTAGCAAGAAAGCTGTAAAAAAGCCGAAGAGCAGCGAGATCGGATGAGTGATAACTCTCACAGTCCGCTGCTCATCGCCCCGTACTTGTTGCATGGCTTTTTAACAGCTTTTTTGATAACTTAGGTGAATTTTTGCAGGTCGGCGGCGGCGATGTGAGGCGAGCTTAGGCGAGCATATTGGGCCGGCGAAGGCAGGAAAAGTAGACGCGTTGATAACTACCCCCCTTAGTGTATTGTAGGAAGTGTTAATACCCATTACTAGAGGATCTCACTATCCCTCTAACTAAACTGTGCTCCAGCTTCTCCCACCAGCAGCAGCAGTGTTTGCTGAAGTGTTTCCGTTCTCTGTCTAGAGGGAACTTAGTTCCTCCTGCAAAAATAGTGCAGAAACTCTGTTCCCATGCATTCCCACTTGACTTGACCCCTGGTGCTATTACAGTATTGTAAGATATTTTACATGTGTTCTGATTCACCATAACATGAATATTGAAGCTATCCAAGCTTTGGAAATAAAAAACAACTTTGAGTAGCCTGTTTTCAGTGTGGTTATTAAATGCTTCTTAGTTGTTTATCATAAAATATGATTTGACTGTCTTCCTTGGCCGTCTTCCTTGGCAGCTGAGTCCTATTGGTGTGGTGCATGTTACGTGAGGGGCCACTAATAAAAGCTCAATAACACAGCTTGGCATACCATCATGTGTCACAATACCTCAAGTTATGGATTTAAAATTGTATAAAGTAAATACCACACAACTGTAATTTGTAGCTAACCAGCTTGCCTTAGTTACAGTAAGTACCTGCCTGCAACTAAGCTTAAGCAATTAACACCATTTCAGTTGCTTCCCATTTCTATACATTTTTGCTTTGAATTTTCATGGTATAAACATCTGTAAGATTATGTGAATATTAGACATCAATGTCTAATGTCTACAGCAAAGAATGTAACTGCAAAGTTAAACTTTACTTTAATTGTAACTTGGTGTAACTAAGGTACTTTTTGTTTAAATGTAATGCCAGATTTGTTTTCAGTTGCATATAAAATGCACACTTATGAGACGGCATGCCAATGCACACTGCCTAACTGCTTTCTATAATGGCTGGGGCTATGAATCAAACCTTATTACAAAAGTAGCTGCCGTACCTTAGCATTCTAAATAAAGCATTAACATCTTAAAAAAAAAAAAAAGTTAAAAAAAAAAAGTATTTCCATTACCCTTGTGTACTGTGTGTAGTGTGTGTGTGTGTGTGTACTGTGTGGGGTCTGTGTTGCATGTGTGTGTGTGTGTGGGCTATTAACTAAATGTGTGCCAGATTATTTCCTACATTTACAGAGGGTGTCTTCTGCTTCTGTGTGTGTGTGTGGGCTGTCTGTGTGAGTGTGTGTGGGCTGTCTGTGTTTGTGTGTGCTGTCTGTTTGTGTGTGTGTGGGGCGGGGGGGTTGTCTGTGTGTGTGGGCTGTCTGTGTGTGTGTGTGGGCAGTCTGTGTGTGTGTGTGTGTGTGTGTGTGTCAGTGATGTGCGGTCATAGGAGGCAGGGGAGGCAGCACCTCCCCTGTCCTATGTGTGTATTACACTTTTAAATAATCTTTTATAAAAAAAAAATTAAGTTTATGAAGAAAAAAAAAAGTGTCAAAAAAGGTAACCCCCCCGAACGCTGACTCCACCACCGCCATCATATGAATTGTGCAATGTTGATTCTTGAGATCCATATTGCTCAATGGATAGGCTGTGAGCCGTTCAGCTCCCCCTCCATTGCGCAACATGGATGGCTTTCTAAATTTTTCTATGGGCTGGAGACAGCGCCACCTAGTGGCACGTAATGCTTTTTGTGGCCCATACCACTTCTAAGAGAGGCTGCTCTCTAAAACTCCTCAGGAGTGACTCAGGAGCCAATCAGCGTTCCAGTGCTGGACTCACGTGACGGAGTCTGTCATTGTCTCTCTTCTCACCCTTGTAGGTCTGGGCGGGAACCGGGAAGAGAGCTGACACAGTCGAGTCACGTCACATGTCAGAAAGTGAGGAGAGATACTGCCGGTGCGAAAGGTAAGTTCATTTTATTTTTTTTCTTTAATAGATATATGCCGGTGTTACTGTGTCTTCTGTCCTGGCTCATAGCAGCAATGAAGATAGTGTGTACTGTAATCTGCAGGTTCACAATTTTGATTTCCCCTCCTGCAAAAAGTTGTGAAGCTATGACCCCCAGCTTCGGTAGTGCCAGAGGCTTTGAAGACTGTAGTGTCGGCTATAGTGTTATTATGTGGGCTTGAGACGAGAACCATTTAGTCACTGTTTCAGTGGGTCCTATTTGAACTGCAACATGTGGTAGTAATTTCTGGGACATGCTGAAAAGGGGGTATTATGTAGGGGGGAACACAAGGAAATTAGCTAAGAGTTAATTTAACTTGTTTTCTGCTAGGATTTTCAATACATTCCTAATTGACTGAGGAGGCAGGTGAAGTCTCAGTCCCATGCAGACTCATTTACTATGGGAATAAATGGATCTTTTCAACTAGAACCTGAAAAAAACGGGTAAGACAACTGAGGTTAAGCCACCCGAGTAGATCGCTCTCAACTCCAAGATGGATATGGGGAGAGTAGACCCCTCCCAAGTTTGCTTTGTTGTTGTCTAGGCCTAGGGTCTAAGTTAATTACTGGTGTTTTTTACACTACACCACCCAACTGGCAGTGCAAAATCTGCAAATACATGCTGCACTGTGCAAACTGCAAAGCTTCTTAACCCAGCATCATTCACCCTAGGCCTAGACAACAAAAAAGCAAACCCAGCAATAATTGCAATGCAACCAGTATTATTAACAAAGAGGCTCAGGCTATGGGTACTGTGTTTCTACTTATAGCTCATATAGGCAGTAGTCAGTGGCACCCAGTACGCTCACTTACAGTCTGTCTGACACCCATAGCCTGAGCCTCTTTCTTAATAATACTGATTGCATTGCAATCATTGCTAGGTTTGCTTTGTTGTTGTCTAGTCCTAGGGATGGTCTAAGTTAATTATTGGTGTTTTTCATACTTCAACACCAGGGTTGGGTTATGTGGGTCAGCCGGCAGTGCAAAATCTGCAAATACATGCTGCACTGTGCAAACTGCAAAGCAACCCAGCATCTGCATTCTGCTAATAAGAATAGAAAGGCCAGAGCAATGTGTGCACACCTACCAGCCTGTGCAAAATCATATATATAATGTTGTACAAAAAGATTGTGTCAGGTGTAAATGCAATCAATCAAAGACTGATGCCTAGTGCAGTTTGCACTATTAGGCTATGTAGCTAGATGATTCCTACTACCATAACTGGGTTAATAAATAGTTGAATAACCACAAATTATATATAAAAAGCCTGTCTTAAACCTTCTTTCTGTTGTAAAATGTAATTGCTCAGTGATGTCTCTGCAAGACTTGCAGAGACATCACTGAGCAATTCAATTTTACCACAGATTCCAGAAACAAGGTTTAAGACACTAAGGCAGGCTTTTTTTAATATATAATGTGTGGTTATTCAACTTTGAGTTTGAGCAATATTTATTACTTTACTACGTTGTTTTATCTGCTGGTATTGGAGCTGTATTTGAGATATATGCATTGCTTTTACTACATGATTTTATCTGCTGGTATTGGATTAGGCACCTTTTAAACTTTATATAGCAATCCCTTGTTAGGCTAAAAGTCAAACAAGGGCCGTTTGTGTGTGCTCCATTGAGCAGGGCTGCATGCAATGTCTTTTTAGCTTTTTACACTCATAATAGGAAACTTGGAGTGGATTTGTGGCACGGCACCTCTTAGTATGGTGAATTATTTTTCTTGTTGTAGTGTGTTTAGAAGAGATTGTGCATCATTCTAATTGCTTAGTAAATGGCACTGTGCCACAAAATTGTGAGAATGGGTATGTGAGCAGAGTATGTTTGTCCGTGAGTATGTGGGCTTTATTATCCAGATAATCAACACATTTCAGATGAGCTGGTGCTTTAGTGCAGTGTTTCTCAACCACGGTCCTCAAGTACCCCCAACAGGCCAGGTTTTCATTATAGCTGAATTGGTGCACAGGTGAAGTAATCCTGATCAGTAAGTTTCCACAGTGGTTGCTAACTTGCTCTCACCCATCAGCTAATTATTTCAGTTGTGCACTGGTTCAGCTATAATTAAAACCTGCCCTGTTGGGGGAACTCCGGCGTATCATATCTAGTGCCTCACCAGCCTCTGACCTCACCGCACGTCACTGATTATAAAAAAGGTTCTGAAGGAAAAACAATACACTAATATTCTTCTAACTGGCACAGGATGAAGTTAAAAATGTGTTAAATACCTGTTTTAACTATTAAATGTAATGGCCCATTTTGTATATTTGTATAAACACAATAATATGTTCAGGCGATTATGTAAGATTATATCCTAATAAGTAGAGTCTGTGTGCCGCTTGTAATAACATAGAAATGTAATCTGTAAATTGTTGTTTTTCCTTTGATACTTACTTGAGTGACGCGCTGTCATGGGAGGCAGGTGAAGCAGCGCCTCACCTGTCCTATCTGTGTAATTACACCTTATTTTATTAATAATAATAATTAAAAAAAATAATATTTTTTTTTTAATAATTTTTTTGTAGGGGTATTTTTTGGGTGACCCCCTGCCCCCCCACCCCCATTAATTGTGCATGTCACTAATTAATTATTGATTTAAATAAAATCCTAATCAAATACATACACATTGCGCAACTAGGCAGAGGCTGTGAGCCCTACCGTTGCGCAATGTGTATGTATTTGTTTGTATGGGCCGGCGGAGAGTGAGACTGCCACCCAGTGGCTGCTGGCAAAATTCTCCTATTCCTCTTCGCGGCCCATACTGCTCCTAATGGAGGCTGGTCTATACCAGCCTCTGGAGCCCTGCCTGCCCCATCAGCCAATCAGCGCCGCGGTCCCAAGGGTGGGACATACTGGTGCAGCAGGCGGGAGACTGATGTGAGGCATGACGTCATCAAGGCGGGCGGCGGCAGGCGCACTTGCAGAGGGAGACTGAGATGCGCTGCAGCGCACACTGTCACATGTTATTGCTCACTGAGACATACTGGCCTCCACCCGTGACTACTGCAGCAGCCCTGAGCCAGCCACGCACGGCCACCGGCTCCTTCAGGCTGTCAGCAGGAGTGAGACCGGCGTGGACGTGAGTCGACTCAACTGTCAGTGATGACCAGGACCAGGACCAGGTCAGTGAGAGGCTGAGCTGCTGCAGCTGCAGCTGCCATGATGTACTTCCCCCCGGTGCCCGGCAATCCAGCAGCATAATGACCCAGAACACCAGCCCCTAAATAACTGGACAGTGAGAGATCCATACTGACCAGGTGAGATTAGATTATTAACAAATACACAGTAAGTAATTTTTGGACTTTAGCAATTTTCTTTCATTATTTTGATGGGATAATTGAATTATCCCATCAAAATAATGAAAGAAAATTGCTAACGTTATTGGAGGGACACAGTCATGAAAATTATAGTTTTGGAGGTAATAAGTTATTTCTATGATTTTTTTTCTTTTTTCTTTTTCTTGATACTTTTTTTCTTTCTACCACAGGGGATGTTTAGGAATGCTTAGGAATCATGGGGTCTGTCTTTTTGAATTATCATAATTCAAAAAGACAGACCCCATGATTCTTAGATATATCTTGTTAGATGATCAGTGATTTAGCCAAGCGACCAAATAAGTTTATTATCTTTTGTGTATGGGGGAGTTTGTTTTGGTAGAGATTTTTATGTCCATAAGGTGTTCTTCACTTCCACCTTAGCATTTACATGGGTCATTAAATAATCATATTGCAGATCCATAGCCAGTGTACTTATTAATGTGCTCTGGGGTCTTCCATGAAATAAGCATTCCTAAACAGACCCCATGATTCTTAAGCATTCCTAAACATCCCCTGTGGTAGAAAGAAAAAAAAGTATCAAGAAAAAAATCATAGAAATAACTTTTTACCCCCAAAACTATAATTTTCATGGCTGTGTCCCTCCAATAACCTCCTGAGCTGACCCCAATGCACTTTGAGAACATAATGAGCCAGGGTGAGTTTAGGAAGAAGTCTTATACCTTGTCAGTTCGCCAAAAATTAGCTTCCTCTTATACAGCCAGTTTACAACTTGATCACTCAAGCAAAGTTCTATGAGTTCTCAGAGATGTGATGTGTCATTATGAAAAAAAACATGACTATTGCCAAGTCATTTTTTGTTCTCCAGCAGCCATGGTGGGATTAATAGGAAATATAAAGGGAGAACCCGGGCAGGCTTATTGAGAAAATATGGCTACAGCAGTACAGCTGTTTATCAAGGGTGGTGGTGATTATACTGCACAGTCATCACCTCTTGGGCTGAGGGCTCATGTCATGACCAAGTTCATATTTAATAAGACAGAGTGCCTAGAGGATTGCTCTTTTTTTGGTATGCCTTCCAAATCTCTGCCTGCCTTGTAATATCCATAGTATTTTTTTATTTAATTAGCAAGAAAAACAAATAGCTTGACAATAAATAGTTACAGGGGATTCTCAAAGAGCCCCTTTGAGAATCCCCTGTAACTATTTGTCAACTTAGCTATTTGTTTTTCTTGCTAATTAAATAAAAAAAATACTATGGATATTACAAGGCAGGCAGAGATTTGGAAGGCATACCAAGAAAAATAGCAATCCTCTAGGCACTCTGTCTTATTAAATATGAACTTGGTCATGACATGAGCCCTCAGCCCAAGAGGTGATGACCGTGCAGTATAATCACCACCACCCTTGATACACAGCTGTAGCCATATTTTCTCAATAAGCCTGCCTGGGCTCTCCCTTTATTTCTAGTAATCCCATGGCTGCTGGAGAACCAAAAATGACTTGGCATAGTCATGTCATGTTGGGTCATGCTGGATTGTCGGGCCCCGGGGGGAAGTACAGCATGACCCAGAAAGAACACCAGCCCCTAAATAACTGTCTCATATTAAAGTATTGATGTGATGTCATTATGAAAAACATGACTATGCCAAGTCATTTTGGTTCTCCAGCAGCCATGGGATTACTAGAAATAAAGGGAGGCTTAGGCAGGCTTATTGAGAAAATATTGCTACAGCTGTGTATTAAGGGTGGTGGTGATTATACTGCATGGTCATCACCTCTTGGGCTGAGGGCTCATGTCATGACCAAGTTCATATTTTTTTTTGGTATGCCTTCCAAATCTCTGCCTGCCTTGTAATATCCATAGTATTTTTTAATTTAATTAGCAAGAAAAACAAAGGGGCTCTTTGAGAATCCCCTGTAACTATTTATTGTCAAGCTATTTGTTTTTCTTGCTAATTAAATAAAAAAATACTATGGATATTACAAGGCACAGTGCAAATTATGCTGTCAAGATGGGTGACATAATCACATACAAACACACTTGTTTGGATAATATTTTTTTTTCTCTTGGAATTCCTATCTGGACTGTGTTTATGTCTATATATAGTTACATACAGTACACACACATGCTCCACACAAAAAAAACAAACCGGAAAGTGTTTATGCTTTTTTTTTATTAAAAATATATTAATTGTTCATTTTCTACAGCTGGGATATATTCAGCAGATAATATGAGTTTATACAAATTCTATTGGACTTGAGTCTTTATTAAAAGTGGCCAAAAGTATACTTGTTTTCTATTTCTTTTTTTTTTTCCAAAGATATATATATATATATATATATATATATATATATATATATATATTCCAAATATCTTTTACCTAAATGCTGTTTTAAAGGTTATGCTGTATTCCCACTGGGAAAATGTGATTTTTCATTTTGAATGATTAGTATTCCTTTATGAACCACAATACAAATTAACAGCAGTTTATAATAGTGCTTTGAAGGGTCCAATAAAATAATAGAAACAAGGGGTTGACATGAAATAAAAACTATTAAAATGATTTTGCACTGTTTCCTCCATGTCAGTGTGTTCATAATGTGATCCATTTTACCTGATGGATTGGACTAAAATGGAAATGGCTGTTTTTTTCTGTTGAAACCACAACCTGTACTTCAAAATTCCAAAATGCACATTTCTATTTTACTTGTATTATTATGTATTGCATTATTTTGGTATCCTTTGTTGAAGAGCATACCTAAATGGTATGTGCACATGTGTTTCTTGAGCACCGTATTGCAGCAGCTGTGTTGGCAGTATTGATAACTTGTTCTTTGTGTAAAATTTGTATGGTAAATTATTTCTATTTTTTACAATACAGTAGTGAGTAGAGAAGAGATTGTGTATCATTCGAATTGCTTAGTAACTGGTACTGTGCCGCAGAATTGTGTGAGTGGTTATGTGAGCAGAGTGTGTGTGTTTGTGTGTGTTTCAGTGAGCAGAGTATGTGTGCTTTATTCTCCAGGTAATCAACACATTTCAGATGAACTAGTGCTTTAGTTTCTCAACCATGGTCCTCAAGTACCCTCAACAGGCCAGGTTTTCATTAAAGCTGAACCAGTGCACAGGTGAAGTAATCAGCTGATCAGTAACACAGTGGTTACTAACTTGCTCTCACCCATCAGCTGACTACTTCACCTGTGCACTGGTTCAGCTATAATTAAAACCTGCCCTGTTGGGGGTACTTGCGGCCCACGGTATATGTGTTTCTTGAGCGTATCGTATCTAGTGCCTCACCAGCATCTAACTTCACCGCACGGATAGCATTTGATGACCAATGAAAATAGTTCTTCTAGCTTTCATATATCTGAGTGGCTGATTTAAACACTGGATCTAGTATAATAAAGGAGAAAGCCTGTGTATGATTATCTATGATCACGGGGGAATCCCAAAACACGTCAGTGATGTCATATGGCCCCTTGGTCGTAGCTCCTGTGTGTTTTAATGGGTAGCGTTGTGCACTTTGTTAGTTGCTCACCTGTTGCAATGTGTTTTTTTACTGAATCAATAAATATCCCTTTTTAATCTAACCACCAAAAGAAGCCGGGCTGGAGTTTTCTCTCTTTCCTATGTATCCCTTTGAGCTATCAGCTTAAAATGATATTGAATCAAACATCATTCGAATTTTAAAATCATTGTCTAAATTATTACAC
This sequence comes from Bombina bombina, assembly GCF_027579735.1. Classification (NCBI taxonomy): domain Eukaryota; kingdom Metazoa; phylum Chordata; class Amphibia; order Anura; family Bombinatoridae; genus Bombina; species Bombina bombina. Next base: position 627,475,094 of record NC_069504.1, read on the forward strand.
TGTGTGTCCTAATGTCATCATCAATGTTTAACTTTAATACTAATTTCACATATACATACTTTCAAAGTATAATACACAATGTAACAAATGGCACTTAAAAGTTCTGATGAGTGATCAATGACACAAGTATTGAGCAATTTGATTCGTTAGTGATAGTAGAAAATGTATATTTAAATCAGATTGGCTGATCTCATAAATCATGTGATTATGCATTTCCCAATCAAAAGTGGTGGAAAATTTCACTAGTTTGTGGGTTGTTTTTGAATATTGCGTCAAATTTGGTGCAAAAAGTGTTGCGTCAAATTTGGTGTGAACTGGAGAGTGGGACTTGTATTACATGCCTTAAACATGGTGCAAAAAGATTTATCAAAAAAAAAAAAGGATGTTAGCTATATTATGTTAAGAACTTATTTCATTTGGAATTTGGAGCAATACAATTTCAGTAAAGTTTATAATTTACTTTTATTATCTAATATGCTTCATTCTCTTGCAGCATCAAACATAACCATTCTGTGTTTTCAGACTGCCATTGATTTCTATGGCATTTGCGGCCTCAAGGGTGGCGGTTTGAACGATAGGTATGCTGCTGTTGAAGGTTTGATAAATTGGCAAGAGGGTCAAATGGATTTGAATGTGACGGCGGATGATCAGTATTCCGCTCAAATAACACAAGCATCAATCTGAATCGGATTGATATCTCAGGAGCGTATATTACTTCATGCATTTCAACATTTGACAATCTTGACACTTTGTTAACTACAGTGGATCAAATTTGCGTAAAATTTGACGCAGACTTCCAGTGCATTATCATATCAGTTGAAGCTTTGATAAATCGGCCCCTTAGTGTCTATAAAGCAATGGGACCTGCCATGTTTCTCTGCTGAGGCCAATTAGAGACATTTATAAATCAGTCTCTAGAATGTGCAGCCAATGACTGTGTGGAATATAGCAGTGTACAGGAACTGAAAAGCACACGATTGTCAGAATGAAATTACAGGAAAAGGGGGCAAAACAAATAATGAATATATATATATAATTTTTCATTATATATTACCATCTCAAAGGGCCAGATTACAAGTGGCATCTGTTTGCACTCGTCATGTGTTGCGCTCATATTACAAGTTGAAAGTAAACACGATCACTTGAGCTCAATTAAAGTTAATGCTCATCAAGATAAGGCGTACTCTGGTTAACTGTTTTGCAAAACACAAAAGTGTCACAAAACACATAAAAAAATAAAAAAAATATATATGGCAATAAAAAGTTATAAGGGCTCAAAGGTATGAGGTCTCAGGTGTTAGGAAAAAAAGGCTGGCAAAGGGCTTTAACATAGAGATACATACATATATATGTCTAAAAATGTATATGTGTGTGTATATATATATACAGGTGGCCCTCGATTTACAATGGTTCAATTTGCACCATTTCAGAATAACAACCTTTTTTTCAGTCATGTGACTGCTATTGAAAAGCATTGAGAAGCAGTGCATTGATTAAAATAGCCAGTAGGTGGAGCTGTCCACTTGTGTTGCAGCAAAGATATGCAAGCCAAGCAAGCTAAAATGAATCAGTATAATCCAGATGGGAATGCATAGAAAGAATTGTTTGCAGAAAAATGCAAGTAAAGTGTGTGTTCTGTGATTATTTTATTAGGTTTATAATGCTGTTTAGCAAATGCTTATGTAACTTAGTTTAATTATATATTCTGTGTTATGTGATTATTTTATTAGGTTTATAATGCTCTTTAGCATTTGAAGTCTTCATTTTAAAGCTTTAAAAATAATGTATTAGGTGTTACTTTTGACAGTTTTGAAAGGGGCCTGGAACCTAACTCCCTCACTTTCCATTGACTTACATTATAAACTGGGTTTCAATTTACAACGGTTTCGATTTACAAACATTCCTTCTGGAACCTAAACTGAGGGCTATCTGTGTATATATATATATATATATATATATATACAGTATATATATATATATATATATATATATATATATATATATATATATATATATATATATATATATAAAATTATGTTTATATGTGTTTACATATGTAGTTATATGTGTACTTGGGTGTTAGATTTTAAAACTTTATTTGCTCCATTGATCTCAATGAGGGAATAAGTTAATGCGCGCACAATATTCTAAGTTCAGCTTAGGGTAAGCACAGAAGCGAAAACTCTTTCCTTTACTTTGTAATATGAGCGCTCCCCAACACACACAAAAGAATTACTTCTAGTGGCGTTAACGTGAGCGTTAAATACCGCTCCACTTGTAATCTGGCATAAAGTTTTTAATGTCCCTTTAAGGCTCAATTCACCTATCTTTTCTAGAAAATTGTCAGGGGCTGTTCCATCAATTAACATATAAAGTTGTGTCAAAGGTACATTAAATACTAAAGGGCTAGATTACAAGTGGAGCGCTAAATTATCTCAAATCTGCCTGTTTGCGGATGCGTGATTTTTATTCAGGCATTACAAGTGGCTGGTTATTGCTACCGCGAGCTTGTGGTAGCAATTAGCACTTATAAAATTAATCACATAAAACACATACAATAAAATACAGTTTGGAGTGTTTTATTAAAAATAAACATAGTAGTATCATTATTTTTAATAAAATAACTGCACTAGGCAGTATTTTGGGGGTTAAGTTGGCGGGAATGGGGTGTTAGAAAAAAACGGCACTGAAAAGTACCTTTACATTGCGGTCTATGAGAACAGTGTGTTCCCTGTAAATATATATGTAAATGTGTGTATATATATATATATATATATATATATATATAGACTCCAAGTAAGTGCACTCTCACTCGCCAACCTCAACATAGACGAGGGTGCTTGGCAGGATATTCAATCAAGATAGGGATAAGCACTCACTGGATTTAAGTACAATAACTATTTATTGGTAGTGACGTTTCGGGGCATTCACCCCTTCCTCAGAGGAATGAATGCCCCGAAACGTCACTACCAATAAATAGTTATTGTACTTAAATCCAGTGAGTGCTTATCCCTATCTTGATTGATTATATATATATATATATAATATATATATATATATACATACAGTATATATATATATAAATACATATATATTTAAAATTGCTACCATCGCTGTGCTACTTACCCACTTTACTGTGCTGAAGTTCTGATGCTGTGTCTGATGGCATCAGAACAAGGCTCCCATAGGAGCCTATGGAAACATGCTCTCGTTAGTGCAATGATTCCCAGCAAAGCAAACGCAAAGTCATGTTCGCATTGCTGTGAACTTGTAATAACAGCGCACAATAGCGTGCGCTGGTATTACACAGTGAAGCGCAAATATCGCTTTCATAAAAGCGATATTTAGCACTTCACTTGTAATCTGGCCCTAAATAAATGCTAGATAGAATGATAAATTCAAAGGAAAAATTAGTCTGAGAATAACAGGTAGATATAATTTTTGAAGTTTAATTTGCTGTTTAAATATTGACATAATAAGTGTAAAGTTTAAGTTTCTATATGACAATTGGAGCTGCCATGTTGTAACTTAGGTTACCTTCTCTGCTGTGGCCAATTAGGGACAGTTATAAATAGGTCACTAGAGTGTGCAGCCAATGGCTGTGTGGGATATAACAGTGTTCTGCACTTCCATTTCTAACAGGAACTGAAAAACTCACAATTTCAGAATGGAATTAAAGTAAAAGGGGACAAAATAAGTAATGAAAGCTTATTGCAGAGTTTTTTTTTAATATATATATAAACAATTTATCATTTTATATTACCATCTCAAAGTGTTTTCCCTTTAAATGTTCCAACACATGCCACAAAGCAAAGGAGAACCACTAGCAACAAGGGAAAGCAATAATTACAGCTGCAACACTTTGAAAACACATTTGCAAAACAAATGTGTAAATGTGTGTAATCCTTAAAACTTGACATGTCAGTTGATATTTTTAAAGTAGTCTCTGTGGATAGGACAGAATTTGTCTTGGGGATCTCACATACCAGAATGAGTTCTGAGGTGTTCTTAGGCTTTCGTGAGACATGGGAGCTGATTTATTAAGAGCCGAATGGTCCTGAATCCATCTGTTTCTGCGCAAGCCTTCAAGCTGTCCCTTAAAGGGACATTCAACACCAGAATTTTTGTTGTTTAAAAAGAAAGATAATCCCTGTATTACCCATTCCCCAGTTTTGCACAACCAACACAGTTATAATAATATACTTTTTACCTCTGTAATTATCTTGTATCTAAGCTTCTGCTGACTGCCCCTTATTTCAGTTCTTTTGACAGACATGCAGTTTAGCCAATCAGTGCTCAGTCCTAGGTCACTTTACGTGCATGAGCTCAATGTTATCTATATGAAACATGTGAACTAATGCCCTCTAGTGGTCAAAATGTATTCAGATTAGAGGCAGTCTTCAAGGTCTAAGAAATTAGCATATGAACCTCCTAGTTTTAGCTTTCAACTAAGAATACCAAGAGAACAAGGCAAAATTGGTGATAAAAGTAAATTGGGAAGTTGTTTAAAAGTGCATGCCCTATTTAAATCATGAAAGTTTTTTTGGACTTGACTGTCCCTTTAACTCATCTGCCACCTCTGAGGCGGCGTACAGCAATCAGACAAATTCCTTTGGTAAACGCTTCTGTCAGAGATGTGTGTGCACTCACCCAGCGTGCCGCGCTGTCTTCACTGCTATCTCAGCAGCACCGCTCTGTGTTTCCTCTTCAGCGCTCCCCACGGGAGCTAAAGCCAGGAAGGAAGGTTCCAGTTCAACAGGTGCAAACGGACAGTACAGGGAAATTTCACCGGATTCCCTGAGAAATCAACAAGGTAAAGAGTAGCCAGAATCCTTGCACTCAAATGGATCGGTCAGGGTGAAATGCCAAAAAACGAACCGGCACCAATAAGCAATAAAAAGCTTCTTTTATTTATTTGATAGCACATAAAAAGGCATACACGCCAACACAAGGTACAGGTCAGGCGTACAGCAATCAGCCCAATCTCATACAGTCGGGTTGATTGAGCCAGACATTGATAAATCAGGCCCATGGTCTGAATATTTCACCCTAACCATGATTCAGCATGCAGAACTTAAAATGACACAGCTACCCATGTGAAGTATCTTTCTGTGCAGTTGTGTCACTATCTCAAAGCTGACAAGGTCGTTGCACTTTTACTTTATTTTTCTAGAACTTTTTTCATGTTTTCTTTGTGCATATGTTAGTCTGTGCTGTTTTCTTTGTTTTGTAATATTTTGAAAGCATTTTTGGGAAGGCAGCATCTTGACAGTAAAAGTAGTTCTATGTTATGGTACGGTAATTGTTGGCAGATGGAAGAAACTCTCTTTGAACTTCACAATTTTTGATTGGTGAAGTAGCAGCCTGTTTTTTTTTTAAGAAAAATAATTGTACAGCTCAACTCTCCCTTCAGGTCATAAAATAGATTTACTTTTTTTGGCCAATCACAAAGTGGAACGGCTGTACCAGTGCATTGTTTGAAAAGCTAAACATTAGTAATGATTGAATGTCTACAAAGTAATATTACAATAGAATAAATACTCCCCTGATTATTTCTGTAGAATGCATGTAATGTTTTATGAAGGAGAAAAAAAAAGTTTAAAGTAATAAAAGGCAGCATTTAAATATGCATTTGTATGAATATAATGTGTATTTAAGATAAATTTGTCATTCTAATCTTAGCCTTTTTAAGAATCAAATGTAACATTCCAAATCATCAAATCATGTTTAAAATAATATTCACAAATTCAGCAAGTATTCAAAAGTAGTTTTAAATGAACAATAGAGTTTAAAATAGTTGAACATTTGTTCCTCTAATCCAAGGCTGCCCAAACAGCCCATTAGCCACATTCAGCCTCCATGGGGTTTTGTGTGTTTTTTAGCACCACTAAGCTGAAAACAGACACTGATTATCATTTGCACATTTCTTATTAGATAATTAATCATGTGCATGTATACCGTATTTTGCAAATTTAAGCAGTATACAAATTCAAATGATTTAATAGTAATTAAGCATTTTTTTAACTAAAAATGGGATTTAAAATTGTTCGAACCATTTAGCATAAGTGTGATTAGAATTATAATTCTGTCCTCAAAATAAAAAAAAGTAATTAGAGACTCTACCTCCACATAAAGAAGCCATTAATGACTAGCACTCATTTGCTCTGTGCAAATAAGACCAATTGAACATTTGCTCCCCCTTCAAACCCATTTGTTTTTGTTTCAGAATAACCTATTCATCTGACAACAGGAAGCAACAATGCTAATGTAATTCCTCATGTAATTTTATCACATGCACTGTGATTACAGTAAGCCAAATATTCCCTTACACTTCACTCCTATTGCCACAGTATGGGTCAGCAGTTGTTTAGAGAAGCTTTCCAGACTGCACTGTAGCTACGGGAATAATAAATATTGGTTCCTGTATTGTTTACATTGAATTATTGAGGTTTTCTAAAACTGACTCTTTTGTATAGGATGTTGTAGAAAAGATTAACTAATAAGTACAAACCTATGATACGTTCTGTTATAACTCAAATCCAAGCAGAAATAATGCAGTCATTAGACTTAAAGTGACATGTAGTGATGCAACATCTTGTTCTTGTTGTTAAATATGGAAGGGTCCACTGCTATGGCAAACTCCTTTTTTAGAGCACCTTTTAGCTTATTAAAACTGAATGCAAAATTAAAAAAAAAAAGATTCACAGCTTTGAGTTAACCCCACTGCAATTAACTGTTACCAGCACATATTGTGACCCCCTCATTAGCTACAGTAACTCAATACACAACTTTACTCCCCCACAGTTGTCCAAGTGTTGAATGGCTAAAACACAGTACGAAGAAAAGGTCAAAATGTCTGATGAATGATAATGATGAAGTGAAATGGATAAGGTTAACTAGCTTCAACCATATTTCTAAATTCTAATTCTTAATTAAAACTAATATTAATATATTTACATGAACAAAATATAGTTTAAAGCTATTTACATGTACATTGAAACAAGACTTGCAATGCATTTTGTGCTCAATTTGATCCCCAAGGATCAGGCACTGACTTATAAAGTTAACATATTTGGAAGAGTCACGACTTTTTCTTTGGTGATTCAGACAGAGCATACAATTTTTAAAAAGTTTTGTATTTTCTTCTATGTTCAAATTTGTTTTGTTCTCATGATATTCGTTGCTGAAGAGATACTTTTAAAAAAAAAAAAAAGATACCAAGAGAACGAAGGACATTTGATAAAAGAAGTAAATTAGGACGTTGTTTAAAATTGTATGCTCTATCTAAATCATGAAAGAAACGTTTTGTGTTTCATGTTCCTTTAATAAGGAGGGAGGAAAGAAAGAAAGAAACTGTAATTGACTTGCAAATATTTTCTTTTCAAATTCAAAAAAACCCATACTTTAATCTAAATCTTTAGCCCCAGAATACCATTTGAAGCGATGTTCTAATACAAAGGTGCCTAAATGCACACCTAAACTATATGTACCTCCAAAGCTGGCATCTTTTTCATTCCCCAGTGCAGGCCTTGCAGCTGCTGTTAGTCATTTATACAGTCTATGCACCTGAAGCACAAGCAAACAGAAGTACAAGCTCATAGCTTTGTGCCTGCACTTAAAGGGACATGAAACCCAAACATTTTCTTTCATGATTCAGATAGAGAATTCAATTTTAAACAACTTTCTAATTTACTTCTATTATCTAATCTGTTTTATTCTCTTGGTATCATTTGCTGAAGGAGCAGCAATGCACTACTGATTTTTAACTGAACACATGCGTGAGCCAATGACAATCAGTTTATATATGCAGCAACCAATCAACAGCTAGAACCTAGGTTCTCTGCTGCACATTAACTTGCCTAGATAAACATTTCAGCAAAGGATAACAAGAGAGAGAAGCAAATTAAGAAATAGAAGTAAATTTGTAAACTTGTTTGAAATTGTATTCTCTATCCGAATCATGAAAGAAAAATTTTGGGTTTCATGTCCCTCTAAGGCACAACACATTTATATTAGACAGCTGCCCAAAGGAACATGGAAGTCAAAACTAATTAGAATTTTGTGATTCAAACACAGCAATTAAAAAGCAAAAAATATATACTTCTATTATTAAATTTCTTTCTTTCATGGTATCCTTTTTAAAAACTTAGCTCTTTTCCATTAAAGCATACCTAGGTAGCCTCAAGAGCATGCACCTGTCTGGAGCATTATATGACATCAGGATTTACAACAACATTTATTACAATGCTACATATTGTATACTTTTTAAAACTTTTCATTAGAACATACTGAGACAGGCTTAGGACTGTGCATGTGTGTTGAGCACTATATATATATATATATATATATATATATATATATATATATATATATATATATAAAAGTTTGTTTCAAAGTTATGCTACATGAGTTATGTTCTCATGTAATGAGCTAGATTTAAAAATAATAATGTTTTTTTTTAAATGTTTGCTATATCTGAATCATAAATGTATAGTTTAATTTTGACTTCCATCTCCCTGTACCAATATTAAAGGGATATGAAACCCATTTTTTTTTCTTTCATGATTCAGATACAGCATGAAATTTTAAGCAACTTTCAAATTTACTCCTATTATCAATTATCTTCTCCCTCTTGGTATCTTTTTTTTAGCTTAGGAGCCAGCCCATTTTTGGTTCAGGACCTGGATAGCGCTTGATGATTGGTGGATAAATGTAGCCACCAATCAACAAGGGCTATCCACGGTGCTGAACCTAAAATGGGCCGGCTCCTTAGCTTACATTAATGCTTTTCCAAATAAAGATACCAAGACAATGAAGAAAATTTGATAAAAGAAGTAAATTAAAAAGTTGCTTAAAATTGCATGCTCTATTTCAACAATGAAAGAAAAAATGTGGGTTTCACATCCCTTTAATCTCATACGCCTAGATTACAAGTGTTGCAATAACTACAACGCAAGTGCAGTATGATTTTTGTGTGGCTAGCAAGGCTGAAAAGGCTCACGGGAGTTAGCGCAACACTTGTAATCTAGGCGATAATGTAGAGTATGACGTCTTCTTCCGCGTGGGCCTCCTACTGATGGAATTCCTAGGGATGACCCATACTACAGAGAGGAAAGCAGAAACAGAGACTGCAATCTCTTTCCACTTTGGCAGCTCTAACTGGAACATCCATTGGCAGGGAAGGAAACACCTGAAACTACCCACTTAGTACTAGATTACAAGTGGCAATCTAACAGTTGAGCAATAATGGGTTTAACACGGCTCTTTTACAAGTTAAAAGTATATTTGTTTGCTTGAGTGTAATTGAAATGAATTTGCGTTGGATAGCGCAACTTCAGAGTTCTGGCTAACTATTACGTGAGTCAAGAAAGTTGCACAAACCACATAAAAAATACAGTTAAAAGTACAGTTATACTCATAATAATACTGTCTAATAAAAAAAGATTGCAATAAAAGTTGTAAAGACTCAAATATATGAGGTGTTAGAAAAAAAGCACTGCAAAGGGATTTAACACATATATATATATATATATATATATATATATATATATATATATATATATATATACAGGTGGCCTTCGTTTTACAACGGTTCAATTTACACCGTTTCAGAATAACAACCTTTTTTTCCAGTCATGTGACTGCTATTGAAAAACATTGAGAAGCAGTGCATTTATTAAAATAACCAGTAGGTGGAGATGTCCGCTTGTGTTGCAGCAAAACCAAGCAAGCTGAAATTAATCAGTTTAACCAGACCTGAGCTATCGAGCAGATTTCAAAGGAACAAGATCTTCCTGTCTATAAATCAGTCCAGATTGGAATGCATATAAAGAATTGTTTGCAGAAAAATGCAAGTGAAGTCTGTGGTGTGTGATTATTTTATTAGGTTTATAATGCTGTTTAGCAAATGTTTTTGTTCATTTAACTTAGTTTAATTATATATTCTGTGTTGTGTGATTATTTTATTATGTTTATAATGCTGTTTAGCATTTAAAGTCTTCATTTCAAAGCTTTAAAAATAATGTATTAGGTGTTACTTATGACAATTTTGAGAGGAGCCTGGAACCTATCTCCCTCACTTCCCATTGACTTACATTATAAACTGGGTTTCAATTTACAACGGTTTCGATTTACAACCATTCCTTCTGGAACCTAACCCCGGCGTAAACTGAGGGCTACCTGTATATATATATATATATATATATATATATATATATATATATATCCTCCATGTGTATCTGCACTCTCAATGTCCAATAGTCGCCAACCAGGGTGCCAGATCAGTAAGTATTCATAGTAATCTGCAACATAGGACTGCACTCACTGGATTTATGTAAAAAATCTCTTTAATTAGGTAACGTTTCGGAGCACGCAGGCTCCTTCCTCAGACCAATACAGAACATGCAACTAAACACTGTGTCTTATAAACATATTGTGCCCCACCCACCACCAAATTAACTGTGAATTGCGCCAAAACTGGGGTTGTCATAGTGATAACCCCTAACCCCCTCAGTGTTACCATACTACTAATCAAACAATTCCTAGGATAATTCATAAAAGCTTCAATGTTGTATAGGTGGTACAATAAATGCATGAGCCACAAAAAGTGCCTATTACTACATGTAAAGCTAAACATCCATGTGTTCCAGTACATACATAAATGGATTACTTAGATAAGAGATATATGACTGCCAAAACATTTCATATTGGTGTAAATTAGACCTTCATATGTGATATATAGACATATAGATATATATGGCAGTACAGCAGTGCATTACACATAGTCACATCGGTTATACATGTATTAGTCATTACATCAGAGTAGCACTGTGTAACCCTCTTATTGTGTTTGAACTGTGAGTTCATATTAACGTTTATGATATGCCGTTCCCACTAGGTGATAATGTATCTGTAGCTGATCTCTATTCAATCAAAATTAGGGACTCGTACTGTAAACCCTTAAAGCAGCATTATCACTCTTACCTTATGTATTACTTTATAATATGTCTGTATATATTGTGTTTTAAGGTCAGATTAGGCTCCCAATCTTCTGTAGGACAGATCGTTGCATGAACAAAAACGTAGCTAAAAGAACGGGCCACTAGATTGTATTAGGCGCCCAGAGAAGCAGCTCCGGCGCCCGTACTGCTCATTAGCATAGCGCATGGCTAATTTACATAAGTTGATGACGTATGCGCGTGTATCTGCGCGTCGTCATGGTGACCCAGCAGGGCGTTTAGGCAATATGCGATCGTGACCGCTTGTGTTACATCGTGTTAGCTATAGTCAAAGCCTTAATATGGGACACACTTAAAGGAATATTCCTTTAGCAAGGGCATACAAAATAAAAAATAAAGATTTAAAATTTATATTTCACACTGAGTGGGCTGAGAGCATCGTAATGGATGTATATATATGTGTGTGTCACCACTGTATTACTGACATACATCTAAGTGTCTCATAAGGCTAACCACATTATGTATAAAGTTTGTACATATACTTTAAGTTAGGCACACTAAGTATGACAGAGAGACCTTATCCCCTGTAATGTTGATAACAAAAATAATCAAGTAGCAATCCATAGAAATGCAGAAGGCTGTGTAAATCTTTGTAGCCTATTCAACAATAAAACAGCCATAGGGTTAGACTACGTGTGGGGTCAGTTCAGATAGAACTGAAAGTTTTTTTACATTAACACATATGTGTATACAAATGTTTAATAATAGTACAGTCTAGGACCTTGTGCCTGGACCCTCATGAGTCCATTCAGTAAAACCTCAAAATATATCATTGGTTTACTGTTATAAATGGCAATCAAAGTGACATCACATTCTCCCGAATAGCTTAGTATAGGTTTAGCAATATAGTGTTATTAGATTGTTAATGTCTTTAGGTAAAAAAAGTCTGTATCAGTCCTACTGAAAACAGATCCTGTGTTAGGTTGCCAGGAACAAACACAGTGTACTCCAAGAATACCATAGGTGTCCCATTAATACCCATATGTCACGTATTAAAGTGACCTGCTTCCATCACTAAGTAGCCAACACACAGGCCCATAAATGACACTTAAGTTGGACCCACCAAGTGTGTATCACACTAGGGCATATGAAACTCACTGGTTAGTTAACCAACTATAGTGTGTCCAGGCAGGTCCTGTACCTTATCTGTGCTCCGCTGGTCCAACATCATGACCTGACTTGTGTCCCACAATCGCGGGTGGAATGCACCAGGTGCCTCATCACAAGACCGGAATGTAAAGTAGCCATTGTAGCTTAGTTTCAGAGGAAGCAGTGCCAGTCATTGGACATATTCAGGCCTTTGGGGTATAGGGTACCAAGTCTATGAATCCATCTCGCTTCCATCTGGAGTAGGGTTCTATCTCTGTCCCCACCTCGTTTGAGGGATGGAACGTGGTCAATCAAGATGAACCTTAAATCTGTTACTTTATGTTTGGCCATAAGGAAATGTCTTGCCACAGGTTGGTCCGAAGTTCCTTTATCCAGGGCGCTTCTTATGGCTGATCTATGGTTCGCCATTCTGAGACGTGCATTGTCTGTCGTTTTTCCTACATAAAATTGGCCACAGCAGCAACTCAATAGATAGATCACATGAGTCGTCGTACAGGTGATATAATGTCTTATTGTGTACTTTTGAGTAGTGTGTGGATGTCTAAACACTTTACATGGGATCATTCCACTGCAAGTTGTGCATCCCAGGCATCTGTAGCAGCCCTTTTTCTTTGTCATAAGCCATTGCTGTTTCATATAACATTGCTGTGGGTCTGTAGCCATGAGTAGATCCCTTAGACTCCTTCCACGTCTATACCCCATAATGGGGGGGGTCCATATGTGTAAATGGTAAACTCTGGTCAGTCGCTAGGATCTCCCATCTATTTCTGATGTCCTGTGCCATCTTGTCTTTCCCTTTATTATAGGTGGTGGTGAATATCATCCTTTCCTTTTTGGTCTGTGCCAGACATTTAGACTGGTGATCCTCCTGAGTAATGATCTCATCAATGACACCCTGTATGAGCTCCATCTTGTATCCCCTTTGTAGGAACTTCTCTGTCATCATTTGTAGTTGTGGTTCACGGTTACTATTTTCAGTATTATTTCTTAATACTCGGATCATCTGTGACTTTACGATCGCCTTTCTGGTGTGTGGAGGATGGTTACTGGATGCCTCAAGAATAGAGTTTCGATCAGTTGGTTTGGTGTATAGAGTTGTGAATAGTTTGCCTCCTTTCTTATAGATTCTTAGATCTAGAAAGTCAATACTGTTCAGGTCATATTTCAATTCAAATTTAATTGGGGATTCAAGTGTGTTAAGTTGTACTACCCATTCCTTCAAGGATTCCTCCGTGCCCTGCCATATGAGGAAGACATCATCAATGTACCTTTTGAAATGTCTTATTGTATCAATATTGTATACATCTATGATATCACGCTCATAGCGCTCCATGTACAAGTTAGCGTAAGATGGGGCCATGTTCGACCCCATTGCTGTCCCCATAAGCTGTTGGTAGAACGTACTTTCAAAGCGAAAGTAGTTGAGGGTTAAACATTTCTCCAGTAGGTCAAGTATCAGGGAAAGCGGAGGTCCCACATATGGGAACCTTGACAGGGCTAGTGTGACCGCCTTGAGTCCATCTGTGTGGGGGATAACCGTGTATAGGCTCCTTACGTCCATAGTGACCAACAGGTCACTGTCGCTAATTGTGTCCACGGTACTAAGTATGGTAATGAGGTCACCTGAGTCCCTAATATATGAGTCCATTGATCTCACCAGTGGCTGTAGGATTGCGTCAACAAATATTGCTAGGGGTTGCAGCAGGGACCCCCGTGCCGATACAATTGGCCTCCCAGGGGGATTCTTTTGGTCCTTGTGTATCTTGGGAAGGGTATATAGAATTGGATGTATGGGATACATACTATTGAGAAAATTAACTTCATCACTGCTGATCCAATTCAGCCGTTTTGCTTCAGATAGAGTCATATCAATGTCCCTTTTAAAAGAGTTAGTTGGATCTCGGGTAAGTTTTTTGTAAGTCTGATGATCATTAAGTTGGCGAAGAATTTCCTTGCGATATTGGTCATAGTTCATCACAATAATGGCTCCTCCCTTGTCCGCTGGGCGAATGACTATCCCAGTGTCATTATCCAATGACACTGGGATAGTCATTCGCCCAGCGGACAAGGGAGGAGCCATTATTGTGATGAACTATGACCAATATCGCAAGGAAATTCTTCGCCAACTTAATGATCATCAGACTTACAAAAAACTTACCCGAGATCCAACTAACTCTTTTAAAAGGGACATTGATATGACTCTATCTGAAGCAAAACGGCTGAATTGGATCAGCAGTGATGAATTTAATTTTCTCAATAGTATGTATCCCATACATCCAATTCTATATACCCTTCCCAAGATACACAAGGACCAAAAGAATCCCCCTGGGAGGCCAATTGTATCGGCACGGGGGTCCCTGCTGCAACCCCTAGCAATATTTGTTGACGCAATCCTACAGCCACTGGTGAGATCAATGGACTCATATATTAGGGACTCAGGTGACCTCATTACCATACTTAGTACCGTGGACACAATTAGCGACAGTGACCTGTTGGTCACTATGGACGTAAGGAGCCTATACACGGTTATCCCCCACACAGATGGACTCAAGGCGGTCACACTAGCCCTGTCAAGGTTCCCATATGTGGGACCTCTGCTTTCCCTGATACTTGACCTACTGGAGAAATGTTTAACCCTCAACTACTTTCGCTTTGAAAGTACGTTCTACCAACAGCTTATGGGGACAGCAATGGGGTCGAACATGGCCCCATCTTACGCTAACTTGTACATGGAGCGCTATGAGCGTGATATCATAGATGTATACAATATTGATACAATAAGACATTTCAAAAGGTACATTGATGATGTCTTCCTCATATGGCAGGGCACGGAGGAATCCTTGAAGGAATGGGTAGTACAACTTAACACACTTGAATCCCCAATTAAATTTGAATTGAAATATGACCTGAACAGTATTGACTTTCTAGATCTAAGAATCTATAAGAAAGGAGGCAAACTATTCACAACTCTATACACCAAACCAACTGATCGAAACTCTATTCTTGAGGCATCCAGTAACCATCCTCCACACACCAGAAAGGCGATCGTAAAGTCACAGATGATCCGAGTATTAAGAAATAATACTGAAAATAGTAACCGTGAACCACAACTACAAATGATGACAGAGAAGTTCCTACAAAGGGGATACAAGATGGAGCTCATACAGGGTGTCATTGATGAGATCATTACTCAGGAGGATCACCAGTCTAAATGTCTGGCACAGACCAAAAAGGAAAGGATGATATTCACCACCACCTATAATAAAGGGAAAGACAAGATGGCACAGGACATCAGAAATAGATGGGAGATCCTAGCGACTGACCAGAGTTTACCATTTACACATATGGACCCCCCCATTATGGGGTATAGACGTGGAAGGAGTCTAAGGGATCTACTCATGGCTACAGACCCACAGCAATGTTATATGAAACAGCAATGGCTTATGACAAAGAAAAAGGGCTGCTACAGATGCCTGGGATGCACAACTTGCAGTGGAATGATCCCATGTAAAGTGTTTAGACATCCACACACTACTCAAAAGTACACAATAAGACATTATATCACCTGTACGACGACTCATGTGATCTATCTATTGAGTTGCTGCTGTGGCCAATTTTATGTAGGAAAAACGACAGACAATGCACGTCTCAGAATGGCGAACCATAGATCAGCCATAAGAAGCGCCCTGGATAAAGGAACTTCGGACCAACCTGTGGCAAGACATTTCCTTATGGCCAAACATAAAGTAACAGATTTAAGGTTCATCTTGATTGACCACGTTCCATCCCTCAAACGAGGTGGGGACAGAGATAGAACCCTACTCCAGATGGAAGCGAGATGGATTCATAGACTTGGTACCCTATACCCCAAAGGCCTGAATATGTCCAATGACTGGCACTGCTTCCTCTGAAACTAAGCTACAATGGCTACTTTACATTCCGGTCTTGTGATGAGGCACCTGGTGCATTCCACCCGCGATTGTGGGACACAAGTCAGGTCATGATGTTGGACCAGCGGAGCACAGATAAGGTACAGGACCTGCCTGGACACACTATAGTTGGTTAACTAACCAGTGAGTTTCATATGCCCTAGTGTGATACACACTTGGTGGGTCCAACTTAAGTGTCATTTATGGGCCTGTGTGTTGGCTACTTAGTGATGGAAGCAGGTCACTTTAATACGTGACATATGGGTATTAATGGGACACCTATGGTATTCTTGGAGTACACTGTGTTTGTTCCTGGCAACCTAACACAGGATCTGTTTTCAGTAGGACTGATACAGACTTTTTTTACCTAAAGACATTAACAATCTAATAACACTATATTGCTAAACCTATACTAAGCTATTCGGGAGAATGTGATGTCACTTTGATTGCCATTTATAACAGTAAACCAATGATATATTTTGAGGTTTTACTGAATGGACTCATGAGGGTCCAGGCACAAGGTCCTAGACTGTACTATTATTAAACATTTGTATACACATATGTGTTAATGTAAAAAAACTTTCAGTTCTATCTGAACTGACCCCACACGTAGTCTAACCCTATGGCTGTTTTATTGTTGAATAGGCTACAAAGATTTACACAGCCTTCTGCATTTCTATGGATTGCTACTTGATTATTTTTGTTATCAACATTACAGGGGATAAGGTCTCTCTGTCATACTTAGTGTGCCTAACTTAAAGTATATGTACAAACTTTATACATAATGTGGTTAGCCTTATGAGACACTTAGATGTATGTCAGTAATACAGTGGTGACACACACATATATATACATCCATTACGATGCTCTCAGCCCACTCAGTGTGAAATATAAATTTTAAATCTTTATTTTTTATTTTGTATGCCCTTGCTAAAGGAATATTCCTTTAAGTGTGTCCCATATTAAGGCTTTGACTATAGCTAACACGATGTAACACAAGCGGTCACGATCGCATATTGCCTAAACGCCCTGCTGGGTCACCATGACGACGCGCAGATACACGCGCATACGTCATCAACTTATGTAAATTAGCCATGCGCTATGCTAATGAGCAGTACGGGCGCCGGAGCTGCTTCTCTGGGCGCCTAATACAATCTAGTGGCCCGTTCTTTTAGCTACGTTTTTGTTCATGCAACGATCTGTCCTACAGAAGATTGGGAGCCTAATCTGACCTTAAAACACAATATATACAGACATATTATAAAGTAATACATAAGGTAAGAGTGATAATGCTGCTTTAAGGGTTTACAGTACGAGTCCCTAATTTTGATTGAATAGAGATCAGCTACAGATACATTATCACCTAGTGGGAACGGCATATCATAAACGTTAATATGAACTCACAGTTCAAACACAATAAGAGGGTTACACAGTGCTACTCTGATGTAATGACTAATACATGTATAACCGATGTGACTATGTGTAATGCACTGCTGTACTGCCATATATATCTATATGTCTATATATCACATATGAAGGTCTAATTTACACCAATATGAAATGTTTTGGCAGTCATATATCTCTTATCTAAGTAATCCATTTATGTATGTACTGGAACACATGGATGTTTAGCTTTACATGTAGTAATAGGCACTTTTTGTGGCTCATGCATTTATTGTACCACCTATACAACTTTGAAGCTTTTATGAATTATCCTAGGAATTGTTTGATTAGTAGTATGGTAACACTGAGGGGGTTAGGGGTTATCACTATGACAACCCCAGTTTTGGCGCAATTCACAGTTAATTTGGTGGTGGGTGGGGCACAATATGTTTATAAGACACAGTGTTTAGTTGCATGTTCTGTATTGGTCTGAGGAAGGAGCCTGCGTGCTCCGAAACGTTACCTAATTAAAGAGATTTTTTACATAAATCCAGTGAGTGCAGTCCTATGTTGCAGATTACTATGAATACTTACTGATCTGGCACCCTGGTTGGCGACTATTGGACATTGAGAGTGCAGATACACATGGAGGATATGATTGTTTTTTATCTGGCACCCAAAAGGATTTACTGAGCTGATACTCACACCACCTGTGGGTCTCCACTAGCAACAGTGGGGCCTTTTTGTTTCATTTGTTTGTTTTCTGGAGAAAACAATTTTGTCTTTGGTCTGCAAGGACCTTTTAAAAAAACACACAGTTTGTTTACCATTACTACTAATCTGGCTTTGTTTGGGCCCACATCCGGCTGCTCATACAATCTATACCTACAAGAGACAGTTTAATTGAAAGAAATAGTTATCACAAAACTTACAATATGGCAGAGGCAGTAGGTGATCCTGAACTACCTGAAGAGGAATACACTACAAAGACATTTGCGTTTACTAGTGATGATGCCATGAGGATCCTGGTAGATTCAGAAACAACAGATATGGAACAAATTGAAAACTCACAAACTATCTATAATACTCTAATGAGACTTAGAAAGAGAGAAATTGACCTTGAGCTACATACAGTATATTTATCTAAATATTACAAGAAAAGCAAGATCCCGAGAGGATTCAGGATAAAAAATCAACCAACCATTGGAAGGAACAATAAAAACTTCTGCCTACGGTGGTGCCAAATACTAAACAAATGTTCACTGGATTTAATCTTATTAGTGATTGAAGAATGTACTAGTATTTTGGCCACTGTGAAGGATGAACTAACGGAATTCAACACTCATAAACTACAGATACTACAGACTGACACAGGCGAACCTTGGATGGAGAAAATCGCTAAACAAGTTACTGAATACAGAAAGGAACTAGTGGCATTCAAAAACCAAAAACTACACACAGTGGACAATGACTATAAAGACAAAAGAATATATGCTTGGATTCATGGGAACACCCAGGGAGGACAACAAAGGCAAAGAAGACAGCGCAATTACCGATCCAGATACCTTAATACGGTGGATAGCAGCTCAGGCTCTGACAATGAGGCTACTAGCAATGAACAATGCTATCAAGACCAAACTCCAACAACATCACAAACAACTTTTTTAGGGGTTACCACGAGATCCGCCAACACAAGAGGTCGAGGCCGCATCCGAGGAGGGGGAACTACTGTGGGCAGAAGACCCCCCCTACCTCGAAGATAAAAAACCCTGACATTGTAATCAACTTGAGTGACAGGACTTTGGATGAGGGTGAAGTTAGCCTGTTAAACAAAGGTCTGACGTTTATCCCCACATTTACCAATGATGACTTTGAAAACTATTTGGATATACACAGATTCCAAAGGAACCTTAAATTAAAAGAACATTTCAAAGACTTTCCAACTGAGAAAGAAATTAAGTGATTTAAACCAAAAAGCAAATTCGAACCAAAAACATGCGGATCAAGCATCAAAACCTACACCAGACTTATTGGCAATGACAGTAAAGAACTGGAACAGATGAAACACAGACCTAACCTCAATAGAGCTGAAAGAATGGCACTCAAATCATTATCCAATGACACTGGGATAGTCATTCGCCCAGCGGACAAGGGAGGAGCCATTATTGTGATGAACTATGACCAATATCGCAAGGAAATTCTTCGCCAACTTAATGATCATCAGACTTACAAAAAACTTACCCGAGATCCAACTAACTCTTTTAAAAGGGACATTGATATGACTCTATCTGAAGCAAAACGGCTGAATTGGATCAGCAGTGATGAAGTTAATTTTCTCAATAGTATGTATCCCATACATCCAATTCTATATACCCTTCCCAAGATACACAAGGACCAAAAGAATCCCCCTGGGAGGCCAATTGTATCGGCACGGGGGTCCCTGCTGCAACCCCTAGCAATATTTGTTGACGCAATCCTACAGCCACTGGTGAGATCAATGGACTCATATATTAGGGACTCAGGTGACCTCATTACCATACTTAGTACCGTGGACACAATTAGCGACAGTGACCTGTTGGTCACTATGGACGTAAGGAGCCTATACACGGTTATCCCCCACACAGATGGACTCAAGGCGGTCACACTAGCCCTGTCAAGGTTCCCATATGTGGGACCTCCGCTTTCCCTGATACTTGACCTACTGGAGAAATGTTTAACCCTCAACTACTTTCGCTTTGAAAGTACGTTCTACCAACAGCTTATGGGGACAGCAATGGGGTCGAACATGGCCCCATCTTACGCTAACTTGTACATGGAGCGCTATGAGCGTGATATCATAGATGTATACAATATTGATACAATAAGACATTTCAAAAGGTACATTGATGATGTCTTCCTCATATGGCAGGGCACGGAGGAATCCTTGAAGGAATGGGTAGTACAACTTAACACACTTGAATCCCCAATTAAATTTGAATTGAAATATGACCTGAACAGTATTGACTTTCTAGATCTAAGAATCTATAAGAAAGGAGGCAAACTATTCACAACTCTATACACCAAACCAACTGATCGAAACTCTATTCTTGAGGCATCCAGTAACCATCCTCCACACACCAGAAAGGCGATCGTAAAGTCACAGATGATCCGAGTATTAAGAAATAATACTGAAAATAGTAACCGTGAACCACAACTACAAATGATGACAGAGAAGTTCCTACAAAGGGGATACAAGATGGAGCTCATACAGGGTGTCATTGATGAGATCATTACTCAGGAGGATCACCAGTCTAAATGTCTGGCACAGACCAAAAAGGAAAGGATGATATTCACCACCACCTATAATAAAGGGAAAGACAAGATGGCACAGGACATCAGAAATAGATGGGAGATCCTAGCGACTGACCAGAGTTTACCATTTACACATATGGACCCCCCCATTATGGGGTATAGACGTGGAAGGAGTCTAAGGGATCTACTCATGGCTACAGACCCACAGCAATGTTATATGAAACAGCAATGGCTTATGACAAAGAAAAAGGGCTGCTACAGATGCCTGGGATGCACAACTTGCAGTGGAATGATCCCATGTAAAGTGTTTAGACATCCACACACTACTCAAAAGTACACAATAAGACATTATATCACCTGTACGACGACTCATGTGATCTATCTATTGAGTTGCTGCTGTGGCCAATTTTATGTAGGAAAAACGACAGACAATGCACGTCTCAGAATGGCGAACCATAGATCAGCCATAAGAAGCGCCCTGGATAAAGGAACTTCGGACCAACCTGTGGCAAGACATTTCCTTATGGCCAAACATAAAGTAACAGATTTAAGGTTCATCTTGATTGACCACGTTCCATCCCTCAAACGAGGTGGGGACAGAGATAGAACCCTACTCCAGATGGAAGCGAGATGGATTCATAGACTTGGTACCCTATACCCCAAAGGCCTGAATATGTCCAATGACTGGCACTGCTTCCTCTGAAACTAAGCTACAATGGCTACTTTACATTCCGGTCTTGTGATGAGGCACCTGGTGCATTCCACCCGCGATTGTGGGACACAAGTCAGGTCATGATGTTGGACCAGCGGAGCACAGATAAGGTACAGGACCTGCCTGGACACACTATAGTTGGTTAACTAACCAGTGAGTTTCATATGCCCTAGTGTGATACACACTTGGTGGGTCCAACTTAAGTGTCATTTATGGGCCTGTGTGTTGGCTACTTAGTGATGGAAGCAGGTCACTTTAATACGTGACATATGGGTATTAATGGGACACCTATGGTATTCTTGGAGTACACTGTGTTTGTTCCTGGCAACCTAACACAGGATCTGTTTTCAGTAGGACTGATACAGACTTTTTTTACCTAAAGACATTAACAATCTAATAACACTATATTGCTAAACCTATACTAAGCTATTCGGGAGAATGTGATGTCACTTTGATTGCCATTTATAACAGTAAACCAATGATATATTTTGAGGTTTTACTGAATGGACTCATGAGGGTCCAGGCACAAGGTCCTAGACTGTACTATTATTAAACATTTGTATACACATATGTGTTAATGTAAAAAAACTTTCAGTTCTATCTGAACTGACCCCACACGTAGTCTAACCCTATGGCTGTTTTATTGTTGAATAGGCTACAAAGATTTACACAGCCTTCTGCATTTCTATGGATTGCTACTTGATTATTTTTGTTATCAACATTACAGGGGATAAGGTCTCTCTGTCATACTTAGTGTGCCTAACTTAAAGTATATGTACAAACTTTATACATAATGTGGTTAGCCTTATGAGACACTTAGATGTATGTCAGTAATACAGTGGTGACACACACATATATATACATCCATTACGATGCTCTCAGCCCACTCAGTGTGAAATATAAATTTTAAATCTTTATTTTTTATTTTGTATGCCCTTGCTAAAGGAATATTCCTTTAAGTGTGTCCCATATTAAGGCTTTGACTATAGCTAACACGATGTAACACAAGCGGTCACGATCGCATATTGCCTAAACGCCCTGCTGGGTCACCATGACGACGCGCAGATACACGCGCATACGTCATCAACTTATGTAAATTAGCCATGCGCTATGCTAATGAGCAGTACGGGCGCCGGAGCTGCTTCTCTGGGCGCCTAATACAATCTAGTGGCCCGTTCTTTTAGCTACGTTTTTGTTCATGCAACGATCTGTCCTACAGAAGATTGGGAGCCTAATCTGACCTTAAAACACAATATATACAGACATATTATAAAGTAATACATAAGGTAAGAGTGATAATGCTGCTTTAAGGGTTTACAGTACGAGTCCCTAATTTTGATTGAATAGAGATCAGCTACAGATACATTATCACCTAGTGGGAACGGCATATCATAAACGTTAATATGAACTCACAGTTCAAACACAATAAGAGGGTTACACAGTGCTACTCTGATGTAATGACTAATACATGTATAACCGATGTGACTATGTGTAATGCACTGCTGTACTGCCATATATATCTATATGTCTATATATCACATATGAAGGTCTAATTTACACCAATATGAAATGTTTTGGCAGTCATATATCTCTTATCTAAGTAATCCATTTATGTATGTACTGGAACACATGGATGTTTAGCTTTACATGTAGTAATAGGCACTTTTTGTGGCTCATGCATTTATTGTACCACCTATACAACTTTGAAGCTTTTATGAATTATCCTAGGAATTGTTTGATTAGTAGTATGGTAACACTGAGGGGGTTAGGGGTTATCACTATGACAACCCCAGTTTTGGCGCAATTCACAGTTAATTTGGTGGTGGGTGGGGCACAATATGTTTATAAGACACAGTGTTTAGTTGCATGTTCTGTATTGGTCTGAGGAAGGAGCCTGCGTGCTCCGAAACGTTACCTAATTAAAGAGATTTTTTACATAAATCCAGTGAGTGCAGTCCTATGTTGCAGATTACTATGAATACTTACTGATCTGGCACCCTGGTTGGCGACTATTGGACATTGAGAGTGCAGATACACATGGAGGATATGATTGTTTTTTATCTGGCACCCAAAAGGATTTACTGAGCTGATACTCACACCACCTGTGGGTCTCCACTAGCAACAGTGGGGCCTTTTTGTTTCATTTGTTTGTTTTCTGGAGAAAACAATTTTGTCTTTGGTCTGCAAGGACCTTTTAAAAAAACACACAGTTTGTTTACCATTACTACTAATCTGGCTTTGTTTGGGCCCACATCCGGCTGCTCATACAATCTATACCTACAAGAGACAGTTTAATTGAAAGAAATAGTTATCACAAAACTTACAATATGGCAGAGGCAGTAGGTGATCCTGAACTACCTGAAGAGGAATACACTACAAAGACATTTGCGTTTACTAGTGATGATGCCATGAGGATCCTGGTAGATTCAGAAACAACAGATATGGAACAAATTGAAAACTCACAAACTATCTATAATACTCTAATGAGACTTAGAAAGAGAGAAATTGACCTTGAGCTACATACAGTATATTTATCTAAATATTACAAGAAAAGCAAGATCCCGAGAGGATTCAGGATAAAAAATCAACCAACCATTGGAAGGAACAATAAAAACTTCTGCCTACGGTGGTGCCAAATACTAAACAAATGTTCACTGGATTTAATCTTATTAGTGATTGAAGAATGTACTAGTATTTTGGCCACTGTGAAGGATGAACTAACGGAATTCAACACTCATAAACTACAGATACTACAGACTGACACAGGCGAACCTTGGATGGAGAAAATCGCTAAACAAGTTACTGAATACAGAAAGGAACTAGTGGCATTCAAAAACCAAAAACTACACACAGTGGACAATGACTATAAAGACAAAAGAATATATGCTTGGATTCATGGGAACACCCAGGGAGGACAACAAAGGCAAAGAAGACAGCGCAATTACCGATCCAGATACCTTAATACGGTGGATAGCAGCTCAGGCTCTGACAATGAGGCTACTAGCAATGAACAATGCTATCAAGACCAAACTCCAACAACATCACAAACAACTTTTTTAGGGGTTACCACGAGATCCGCCAACACAAGAGGTCGAGGCCGCATCCGAGGAGGGGGAACTACTGTGGGCAGAAGACCCCCCCTACCTCGAAGATAAAAAACCCTGACATTGTAATCAACTTGAGTGACAGGACTTTGGATGAGGGTGAAGTTAGCCTGTTAAACAAAGGTCTGACGTTTATCCCCACATTTACCAATGATGACTTTGAAAACTATTTGGATATACACAGATTCCAAAGGAACCTTAAATTAAAAGAACATTTCAAAGACTTTCCAACTGAGAAAGAAATTAAGTGATTTAAACCAAAAAGCAAATTCGAACCAAAAACATGCGGATCAAGCATCAAAACCTACACCAGACTTATTGGCAATGACAGTAAAGAACTGGAACAGATGAAACACAGACCTAACCTCAATAGAGCTGAAAGAATGGCACTCAAATCATTATCCAATGACACTGGGATAGTCATTCGCCCAGCGGACAAGGGAGGAGCCATTATTGTGATGAACTATGACCAATATCGCAAGGAAATTCTTCGCCAACTTAATGATCATCAGACTTACAAAAAACTTACCCGAGATCCAACTAACTCTTTTAAAAGGGACATTGATATGACTCTATCTGAAGCAAAACGGCTGAATTGGATCAGCAGTGATGAAGTTAATTTTCTCAATAGTATGTATCCCATACATCCAATTCTATATACCCTTCCCAAGATACACAAGGACCAAAAGAATCCCCCTGGGAGGCCAATTGTATCGGCACGGGGGTCCCTGCTGCAACCCCTAGCAATATTTGTTGACGCAATCCTACAGCCACTGGTGAGATCAATGGACTCATATATTAGGGACTCAGGTGACCTCATTACCATACTTAGTACCGTGGACACAATTAGCGACAGTGACCTGTTGGTCACTATGGACGTAAGGAGCCTATACACGGTTATCCCCCACACAGATGGACTCAAGGCGGTCACACTAGCCCTGTCAAGGTTCCCATATGTGGGACCTCCGCTTTCCCTGATACTTGACCTACTGGAGAAATGTTTAACCCTCAACTACTTTCGCTTTGAAAGTACGTTCTACCAACAGCTTATGGGGACAGCAATGGGGTCGAACATGGCCCCATCTTACGCTAACTTGTACATGGAGCGCTATGAGCGTGATATCATAGATGTATACAATATTGATACAATAAGACATTTCAAAAGGTACATTGATGATGTCTTCCTCATATGGCAGGGCACGGAGGAATCCTTGAAGG
Source organism: Bombina bombina (assembly GCF_027579735.1). Lineage (NCBI taxonomy): Eukaryota > Metazoa > Chordata > Amphibia > Anura > Bombinatoridae > Bombina > Bombina bombina. The sequence goes on from NC_069504.1 coordinate 627,500,859, forward strand.
AATGGGTAGTACAACTTAACACACTTGAATCCCCAATTAAATTTGAATTGAAATATGACCTGAACAGTATTGACTTTCTAGATCTAAGAATCTATAAGAAAGGAGGCAAACTATTCACAACTCTATACACCAAACCAACTGATCGAAACTCTATTCTTGAGGCATCCAGTAACCATCCTCCACACACCAGAAAGGCGATCGTAAAGTCACAGATGATCCGAGTATTAAGAAATAATACTGAAAATAGTAACCGTGAACCACAACTACAAATGATGACAGAGAAGTTCCTACAAAGGGGATACAAGATGGAGCTCATACAGGGTGTCATTGATGAGATCATTACTCAGGAGGATCACCAGTCTAAATGTCTGGCACAGACCAAAAAGGAAAGGATGATATTCACCACCACCTATAATAAAGGGAAAGACAAGATGGCACAGGACATCAGAAATAGATGGGAGATCCTAGCGACTGACCAGAGTTTACCATTTACACATATGGACCCCCCCATTATGGGGTATAGACGTGGAAGGAGTCTAAGGGATCTACTCATGGCTACAGACCCACAGCAATGTTATATGAAACAGCAATGGCTTATGACAAAGAAAAAGGGCTGCTACAGATGCCTGGGATGCACAACTTGCAGTGGAATGATCCCATGTAAAGTGTTTAGACATCCACACACTACTCAAAAGTACACAATAAGACATTATATCACCTGTACGACGACTCATGTGATCTATCTATTGAGTTGCTGCTGTGGCCAATTTTATGTAGGAAAAACGACAGACAATGCACGTCTCAGAATGGCGAACCATAGATCAGCCATAAGAAGCGCCCTGGATAAAGGAACTTCGGACCAACCTGTGGCAAGACATTTCCTTATGGCCAAACATAAAGTAACAGATTTAAGGTTCATCTTGATTGACCACGTTCCATCCCTCAAACGAGGTGGGGACAGAGATAGAACCCTACTCCAGATGGAAGCGAGATGGATTCATAGACTTGGTACCCTATACCCCAAAGGCCTGAATATGTCCAATGACTGGCACTGCTTCCTCTGAAACTAAGCTACAATGGCTACTTTACATTCCGGTCTTGTGATGAGGCACCTGGTGCATTCCACCCGCGATTGTGGGACACAAGTCAGGTCATGATGTTGGACCAGCGGAGCACAGATAAGGTACAGGACCTGCCTGGACACACTATAGTTGGTTAACTAACCAGTGAGTTTCATATGCCCTAGTGTGATACACACTTGGTGGGTCCAACTTAAGTGTCATTTATGGGCCTGTGTGTTGGCTACTTAGTGATGGAAGCAGGTCACTTTAATACGTGACATATGGGTATTAATGGGACACCTATGGTATTCTTGGAGTACACTGTGTTTGTTCCTGGCAACCTAACACAGGATCTGTTTTCAGTAGGACTGATACAGACTTTTTTTACCTAAAGACATTAACAATCTAATAACACTATATTGCTAAACCTATACTAAGCTATTCGGGAGAATGTGATGTCACTTTGATTGCCATTTATAACAGTAAACCAATGATATATTTTGAGGTTTTACTGAATGGACTCATGAGGGTCCAGGCACAAGGTCCTAGACTGTACTATTATTAAACATTTGTATACACATATGTGTTAATGTAAAAAAACTTTCAGTTCTATCTGAACTGACCCCACACGTAGTCTAACCCTATGGCTGTTTTATTGTTGAATAGGCTACAAAGATTTACACAGCCTTCTGCATTTCTATGGATTGCTACTTGATTATTTTTGTTATCAACATTACAGGGGATAAGGTCTCTCTGTCATACTTAGTGTGCCTAACTTAAAGTATATGTACAAACTTTATACATAATGTGGTTAGCCTTATGAGACACTTAGATGTATGTCAGTAATACAGTGGTGACACACACATATATATACATCCATTACGATGCTCTCAGCCCACTCAGTGTGAAATATAAATTTTAAATCTTTATTTTTTATTTTGTATGCCCTTGCTAAAGGAATATTCCTTTAAGTGTGTCCCATATTAAGGCTTTGACTATAGCTAACACGATGTAACACAAGCGGTCACGATCGCATATTGCCTAAACGCCCTGCTGGGTCACCATGACGACGCGCAGATACACGCGCATACGTCATCAACTTATGTAAATTAGCCATGCGCTATGCTAATGAGCAGTACGGGCGCCGGAGCTGCTTCTCTGGGCGCCTAATACAATCTAGTGGCCCGTTCTTTTAGCTACGTTTTTGTTCATGCAACGATCTGTCCTACAGAAGATTGGGAGCCTAATCTGACCTTAAAACACAATATATACAGACATATTATAAAGTAATACATAAGGTAAGAGTGATAATGCTGCTTTAAGGGTTTACAGTACGAGTCCCTAATTTTGATTGAATAGAGATCAGCTACAGATACATTATCACCTAGTGGGAACGGCATATCATAAACGTTAATATGAACTCACAGTTCAAACACAATAAGAGGGTTACACAGTGCTACTCTGATGTAATGACTAATACATGTATAACCGATGTGACTATGTGTAATGCACTGCTGTACTGCCATATATATCTATATGTCTATATATCACATATGAAGGTCTAATTTACACCAATATGAAATGTTTTGGCAGTCATATATCTCTTATCTAAGTAATCCATTTATGTATGTACTGGAACACATGGATGTTTAGCTTTACATGTAGTAATAGGCACTTTTTGTGGCTCATGCATTTATTGTACCACCTATACAACTTTGAAGCTTTTATGAATTATCCTAGGAATTGTTTGATTAGTAGTATGGTAACACTGAGGGGGTTAGGGGTTATCACTATGACAACCCCAGTTTTGGCGCAATTCACAGTTAATTTGGTGGTGGGTGGGGCACAATATGTTTATAAGACACAGTGTTTAGTTGCATGTTCTGTATTGGTCTGAGGAAGGAGCCTGCGTGCTCCGAAACGTTACCTAATTAAAGAGATTTTTTACATAAATCCAGTGAGTGCAGTCCTATGTTGCAGATTACTATATATATATATATATATATATATATATTTATATATATACCGAGCTTATGGGGTAGGGTGCACTCAGATACATGTAATTCCTATTGTGACGTTTCTGTGCCAGCAGTCCCTAAAATAATAGTTACCACTTAAAGCAGATAGAGTTCTATATAAATATATTTTCAAGAACAAAAGAAGGAAAAGGCTGCACTAAATGCCACATTAACCAATCATTTTATTAAGAGGTGGGAAAGACACAGAGTATGCCTTCACCTATAAAATAATTATATACCAGATAAAAGGAAAAGCAGATGATTATACATCACATATGTACATATGTCCAGTGCAGCCTTGTCCTTCTTCAGTTCTTGAAAATATATTTATTAGTGATGTGAACATAAAAATTTGGGTTCGCGAACGGCGAACGCAAACTTCCAGAACTGTTCGCAAACGAGCGAACCGGGCGAACCGCCATAGACTTCAATAGGCAGGCGAACTTTAAAACCCACAGGGACTCTTTCTGGCCACAATAGTGATGGAAAAGTTGTTTCAAGGGGACTAACACCTGGACTGTGGCATGCCGGAGGGGGATCCATGGCAAAACTCCCATGGAAAATTACATAGTTGATGCAGAGTCTGGTTTTAAGCCATAAAGGGCATAAATCACCTAACATTCCTAAATTGTTTGGAATAACGTGCTTTAAAACATCAGGTATGATGTTGTATCGATCATGTAGTGTAAGGGTTACGCCCGCTTCACAGTGACAGACCAAACTCCCCGTTTAAAGGGACAGTCTACACCAGAATTTTTATTGTTTTAAAAGATAGATAATCCCTTTATTACCCATTTCCCAGTTTTGCATAACTAACACATTTATAATAATATACTTTAAACCTCTGTGATTATCTTGTATCTAAGCCTCTGCAAACTGCCCCTTTTTTCAGTTCTTTTGACAGACTTGCAGTCTAGCCAATCAGTGCCTGCTCCCAGATAACATTTCATGCACGAACACAGTGTTATCTATATGAAATACGTGAACTAACACCATCTAGTGGTGAAAAACTCCTAGGTTAAGCTTTCAACTAAGAATACCATGAGAACAAGGCAAAATTGGTGATAAAAGTAAATTGGAAAATTGTTTAAAATTACATGCTCTATCTGAATCATGAAAGTTTATTTTGGCCTAGACTGTCCCTTTAATGCACCGCAAACAACCGCAAACAGTCCATTTGCACAACCGCAAACTCCCCATTTGCACAAGGTTGGATACCAAGCTAGCCATGTCCCGTTCCTTGTCCTCACTGATGTCATTGAAGGTCTCTTCCTCCACCCAGCCACGTACAACACCAAGGGTCCCCGAAAGGTGACAACAAGCCCCCTGGGACGCCTGCTGTGTTTGGTCTTCCACCTCCTCAAAGCCACCTTCCTCCTCTGACTCCTCTTCTTCAGACTCCTATCTCTGCATTGCCACTCTGTGTTATTATAAGGTGTGTTAAGTAGTACTATTCCTATCAGTTTAATCCCTGTTACGTCCCCTATCAGGGGACATGTATATGGCATCGATTTTAGGAACCGAGAGATGGAAAAAGATGCTTGGTCGGTCCTCCTACTTCAAATTTGGGGCACTGCGCGTGCAATCTAATGTGCCATCAGATATGAGTGGTGTGTTAAGTAGTACTATTCTTATCAGTTTAATCCCTGTTATGTCCCCTATCAGGGGACGTGTATATGGCATCGATTTTAGGAACCGGGAGATGGAAAAAGATGCTTGGTAGGTCCTCCTACTTCAAATTTGGGGCACTGCGCGTGCAATCTAATGTGCCACCAGATAGGAGTGGTGTGTTAAGTAGTACTATTCTTATCAGTTTAATCCCTGTTACGTCCCCTATCAGGGGACGTGTATATGGCATCGATTTTAGGAACCGGGAGATGGAAAAAGATGCTTGGTCGGTCCTCCTACTTCAAATTTTGGGTACTGCGCATGCAATCTAATGTGCCCCCAGATAGGAGTGGTGTGTTGAGTAGTTCTATTCTTATCAGTTTAATCCCTGTTACATCCATGTGTGTAATGCTGCCTGACTGAAACATATCCCTGTTATCGACATCCTCTGGCAATAATGGTTGCGCATCACTATCACTCATTTCTTCCAAGTAATGTGTAAATAACTCCTCTGACAGATCAATTGAAGCGACTGTGGTGCTATTGTTGGTGGTGGCGGCAGGCGGGCGAGTGGTAACTTGAGAGGTGCCCGAAGCTAAGCTGGAGGAGGATGGTGCGTCAAGGTTCCGAGCGGAAGCTGTAGAAGATTGGGTGTCCTGTGTTAGCCAGTCAACTATGTCCTCAGAACTGTTCGAGTTCGGGGTACGTGGCCTCTGAACACTGGGCATTATTCTAGGGCCAAAGAGAATCACAGCACCACAAACACGATGGCCCCTGCGGGGTGGCCTGCCTCTGCCTGTCATTTTTTTTTTTGATTAGTGGTACTATGCGTGCAAGCTACTGTGACAACAGATATGAGTGGCACTGGTCACTGGCAGAAGTTGGCAGAGTAGACGCTGTAGGCCTGACACACACGCTTGCAGACAACTAACTGCTATTCAATCTATTACAGTCAAAATTGTATTTTTTTTTTAAATGTACACTACTGTTACACCAGATATGAGTTGCACTGGGGTGACACTGTGCCCTGGCAGGCACTGAAACACACACGTGTGAAGGAAAATGACTGCTATTATTTAACACAGTCAAAAAAGGGTTTTTTGTTTTTTTTAAATCTACACTACTGTTACACCAGCTATGAGTTGCACTGGGGTGACACTGTTCCCTGGCAGGCAGGCACTGAAACGCACACGTGTGAAGGAAACTGATTGCTATTATTTAACACAGTCAAAAAAGTGTTGTTTTTTTAAAATCTACACTACTGTTACACCAGATATGAGTTGCACTTGGGTGACACTGTGCCCTGTCAGGCAGGCACTGAAATGCACACGTGTGAAGGAAACTGACTGCTATTATTTAACACAGTCAAAAAGTGTTTTTTTTTTTAAATCTACACTACTGTTACACCAGATATGAGTGGTGGCACTGGGCAAGTGGGCACAGTATACGCTGTGAGCCTGACACACACGCTGGCAGACAGGCAACTGCAATTAGATTGCACAGGAAAAAAAAAAAAAAAGCAGCCCTAAAAAGGGCTTTTTGGGGTGCAGCACCACGAACACGACGGCCCCTGCGGGGTGGCCGGCCTCTGCCTGTCATTTTTTTTTTGATTAGTGGTACTATGCGTGCAAGCTACTGTGACAACAGATATGAGTGGCACTGGTCACTGGCAGAAGTTGGCAGAGTAGACGCTGTAGGCATGACACACACGCTTGCAGACAACTAACTGCTATTCAATCTATTACAGTCAAAATTGTATTTTTTTTAACCCCTTAATGACCGGACCATTTTTCAATTTTCTTACCCTTAATGACAATGGCTATTTTTACATTTCTGCAGTGTTTGTGTTTAGCTGTAATTTCCCTCTTACTCATTTACTGTACCCACACATATTATATACCGTTTTTCTCGCCATTAAATGGACTTTCTAAGGATACCATTATTTTCATCATATCTTATAATTTCCTATAAAAAAAATATAAAATATGAGGAAAAAATTGAAAAAAACACACTTTTTCTAACTTTGACCCCCAAAATCTGTTACACATCTACAATCACCAAAAAACACCTATGCTAAATAGTTTCTAAATTTTGTCCTGATTTTAGAAATACCCAATGTTTACATGTTCTTTACTTTTTTTGCAAGTTATAGGGCCATAAATACAAGTAGCACTTTGCTATTTCCAAACAACTTTTTTTCAAAATTAGCGCTAGTTACATTGGAACCCTGATATCTGTCAGGAATACCTGAATATCCCTTGACATGTATATATTTTTTTTTAGAAGACAACCCAAAGTATTGATCTAGGCCAATTTTGGTATATTTCATGCCACCATTTCACCGCCAAATGTCATCAAAAAAAAAAAAGTTCACTTTTTCACAAATTTTGTCACAAACTTTAGGTTTCCCACTGAAATTATTTACAAACAGCTTCTGCAATTAAGGCACAAATGGTTGTAAATGCTTCTTTGGGATCCCCTTTGTTCAGAAATAGCAGACTTATATGGCTTTGGGGTTGCTTTTTGGTAAGTAGAAGGCCGCTAAATGCTGCTGCGCACCACACGTAAATTATGCCCAGCAGTTAAGGGGTTAAATTAGGTAGCTTGTAGGGAGCTTGCAGGGTTAATTTTAGCTTTAGGGTAGAGATCAGCCTCCCACCTGACACATCCCACCCCCTGATCCCTCCCAAACAGTTCTCTTCCCTCCCCCACCCCACAATTGTCCCCGCCATCTTAAGTACTGGCAGAAAGTCTGCCAGTACTAAATAAAAGGAGTTTTTCTTTTTTTTAATAAAAAAAAAAAAAATGTTTTAGCTGTGATGGACTCCTGCCTTAGCCCCAACCTCCATGATCCCCCCCCCAGCTCTCTAACCCTCTCCCCTACCTAATTGCCGCCATCTTGGGTACTGGCAGCTGTCTGCCAGTACCCCATTTGCCCCCCAAAAAAGTGTTTTTTTTATTATCTTTTATTACAATTTTAATTTTTTCTGTAGTGTAGCAGCCCCCCACAATACCCCAACCCCCTCCCCCTCCCAGATCCTCATATATTTAATTTTTCCCCCCTCTTCCCACTCATTGGTGTCAGTGTGGGTAGGTAATCGCGCGCGCGCACGCGCGCCCCCGCACGCGCATGCGCGCCCCCGCGCGCTCCCGGCACCCGGCGTGCACATTGCACTAACAGGAGCCGGATGCCGGGTAGCGATGGGCCGCCCACCCGCCTCCCTGTTGCGCTCCCACCCACCAACGAACCGGCACCATCGCTACCGATGCAGAGAGGGCCACAGAGTGGCTCTCTCTGCATCGGATGCTTTCTAAAGGGTATTGCAGGATGCCTCAATATCGAGGCATCACTGCAATACCCTGAGAGCTGCTGGAAGCGATTGCGATCGCTTCCAGCACTCTCTTAGACAAGTGACGTACCAGGTACGTCCATTGTCACTAACTGCAAGTTTTTGCAGGACGTACCTGGTACGTCACTTGTCATTAAGGGGTTAAAATGTACACTACTGTTACACCAGATATGAGTTGCACTGGGGTGACACTGTGCCCTGGCAGGCACTGAAACGCACACGTGTGAGGGAAACTGACTGCTATTATTTAACACAGTCAAAAAAGTGTTTTTTTTTTTTTTTTAAATGTACACTACTGTTACACCAGATATGAGTTGCACTGGGGTGACACTGTGCCCTGGCAGGCAGGCACTGAAACGCACACGTGTGAAGGAAAATGACTGCTATTATTTAACACAGTCAAAAAAGTTTTTTTTGTTTTTTTTTAAATCTACACTACTGTTACACCAGCTATGAGTTGCACTGGGGTGACACTGTTCCCTGGCAGGCAGGCACTGAAACGCACACGTGTGAAGGAAACTGATTGCTATTATTTAACACAGTCAAAAAAGTGTTGTTTTTTTAAAATCTACACTACTGTTACACCAGATATGAGTTGCACTTGGGTGACACTGTGCCCTGGCAGGCAGGCACTGAAATGCACACATGTGAAGGAAACTGACTGCTATTATTTAACACAGTCAAAAAGTGTTTTTTTTTTAAATCTACACTACTGTTACACCAGATATGAGTGGTGGCACTGGGCAAGTGGGCACAGTATACGCTGTGAGCCTGACACACACGCTGGCAGGCAGGCAACTGCAATTAGATTGCACAGGAAAAAAAAAAAAGCAGCCCTAAAAAGGGCTTTTTGGGGTGCTGTCCTTACAGCAGAGATCAGATGAGTCCTTCAGGACTGTAGTGGACACTGAATACACTAGCCTAGCTATCGATTTCCCTATTAATCATCAGCAGCTACACTGTCCCTCCTCTCCTTAAGAATGCAGCTTCCGAATGAATCTAAAATGGATGCTGTCCAGGAGGTAGGAGGGTCTGGGAGGGAGGGTCTGCTGCTGATTGGCTGGAATGTGCCTGCTGACTGTGAGGTACAGGGTCAAAATATTACTCAATGATGACGAATAGGGGGTGGATCAAACATTGCATATGTTCGCCCGCCGCAGCGAACGTGAACATGCTATGTTCGCCGGGAACTATTCGCCGGCGAACTATTCGCGACATTCCTAATATTTCTATAGAACTCTATCTGCTTTAAGTGGTAACTATATATATATATATATATATATATATATATATATATATATATATATATATATATACAAGCAGTGAAATATAGGCGACGTTTCAGCCTTCTGCCCTTTCTCAAGCCAAGTGATTAACACATAATTCAAACCCTTCTTTTATAGGCTGTGCATGTGACAAAATACAGGTGTGGTATGTTACAATATTTGAATGTTTAAATTTTAAAGGAACAGTGCCTGTTACAACATTTAACACATTTTCTTCATTTCTTTCCATAACATTCATAAAGTGTAACTTTGTGATCATTTCTATATAGAAAAACTATACTATACAAGTATATAACATATATCATTTGAAAACAAATTATGTATAGTTATTTGTCAGTGCATATAGTGCAGTGCTGAAATAGTAAATAACTTTTATTGTAATATTATTTATCTTAACTAACAAATAATTTATAATCTTATAAAACATGCTAATTTCCTGATGGATGTTAAGGAGGATAACATTGTAAGCAACTATAGCTTTCCATGGCTAAATATGTATTAATGTATATATTAGTTAACAATATTCCAATTCATTTCAAAATCTAAAACCTGTGTAGATTACAGTAATAATTTTGTTTCAATCTTGATTCTCATAATCTGATCATATTTTGTAGATTAAATATTTGTTTTCTGTATTCCTTATTTCTTATGTAAATCTTGATCTAGATTATAGAAAAAATAGAGTATACAATTAGCAATCAAAAGATGCAAATCAAAGGAACAAGAACAAGTTATAATCTTTATTTAGTCCCTTAGGATACATACTTTCTAATCTATTAATCCATATTACTTCTCTCTGTTGCAATTTTCTAATCCTATCCTGACCTCTTTGTATTGGGACTTGTTCCAATACTTGAAATCTTAGTTGATTTACATTATAATTTTTTTCTTTAAAGTGTGCTGAAACTGGAAGATCTACGTTACCCTTACGTATGGTGTATTTGTGTTGAGTAAGTCTATCCTTTATCTTTTGACTAGTCTCCCCTATATAAATATGACCACAGGGGCATTTCAATAAGTATACCACATAGTCTGTTTGGCAAGTATATAAGCCATTCATATTATAACATTTTCCTGTGTAGGGGTGTACAACTCTATCTCCTCTTATAACACTATTACAATGTGAACAGTTGTAACATGGGAAAGTACCTTTTTTACTTGAATTAAACATTTTAATTTTACTACTGCCTATATCAGTTTTAACTATACAATCCTTTAATTTTTTTGGTCTTTTGTAAGATAACAGTGGTAAATTCTGGAACTCTTTTACATCTTTATAGCTATTTTTTAAGATGTGCCAAAGATTTTTCACTACTCCAGTTATTTGCGTACTGTTAACATTGTATGTACTAATAAAGGGAATTCTATCCATCTGTGTAATTTTTTGTTTCTTAATTAGTAATTCATTACGTGTAATTACGCCTCCATACGCCTGCAAATTCTTTGAACAATTCATTTGAATATATATATTCTTGTTCATATGTTCCCATATATGTTCTCAAGCCAAGTGATTAACACATAATTCAAACCCTTCTTTTATAGGCTGTGCATGTGACAAAATACAGGTGTGGTACGTTACAATATTTGAATGTTTATTCCACCCAAATGGGGGATACTGGTGTATAGATTTTTTACATCCAATGTGATTAGTATAGGATGTTGATGTTTCTGGTATGTAATCATATTTAATTTATTCAAGAATTCAGTAGAATCCTCTATATATGATGTTAATTTGGAAACTATAGGTTTAAAAATTCGATCCAAAAGGGTAGCTACATTGGATAAAACGGAGTCAATGCTGGCAACTATGGTGCGGCCAGGAGGGTTATCAATACTTTTATGGATTTTCAGAAGTATATATATTAGAGAGGTAATGCATTCTTTTTTAATTAGATACTCTTTTAACTTTTGATCAATGATTTGATTTTCCAAGGCTTTCTTAACAATCGTCATAAATTCATTTTGTATAGATTTTAAAGGATTATTTTCTAATCTTTCATACACCTCTGTATCCCTTAGTTGTGTGTTAATCTCTTCTATATATTTAACTTTATCCATAATTACGATTGCTGTTTAAATTTTAAAGGAACAGTGCCTGTTACAACATTTAACACATTTTCTTCATTTCTTTCCATAACATTCATAAAGTGGTGTAACTTTGTGATAATTTCTATATAGAAAAACTATACTATACAAGTAAATAATATATATAATTTAAAAACAAATTATGTATAGTTATTTGTCAGTGCATATAGTGCAGTGCTGAAATAGTGAATAACTTTTATTGTAATATTATTTATCTTAACTAACAAATAATTTATAATCTTATAAAACATGCTAATTTCCTGATGGATGTTAAGGAGGACAACATTGTAAGCAACTATAGCTTTCCATGGCTAAATATGTATTAATGTATATATTAGTTAACAATATTGCAATTCATTTACAAAAGCTAAAACCTGTGTAGATTACAGTAATGATTTTGTTTCAATCTTGATTCTCATAATCTGATCATATTTTGTAGATTACATATTTGTTTCCTGTATTCCTTATTTCTTATGTAAATCTTGATCTAGATTATAGAAAAAAAGAGAGTATACAATTATCAATCAAAAGATGCAAATCAAAGGAACAAGAAAAAGTTATAATCTACCTTTTTGGATCAAATGTTTAAACCTATAGTGTCCAAATTAGCATCATATATAGAGGATTCTACTGAATTCTTGAATAAATTAAATATTATTACATACCAGAAACATCAACATCCTATACTAGTCACATTGGATGTAAAAAATCTATCCACCAGTATCCCCCATTTGGGTGGAATAAAATCGGCTAGACTAAATCTTATAGCAGAGAAAATATTTACTGATTCACAGATTGAATTTATTATTGAACTGCTAACTCTGGTGTTAAACAATAATTATTTTCTTTTTGGAGATGTATTTTATAGACAAAAGAGGGGCACCGCAATTGGTGCTAATATGGCGCCACCATACGCAGGCTTATATATGGGAACATATGAACAAGAATATATATATTCAAATGAATTGTTCAAATAATTTGTAGGCGTATGGTGGCGCTATATAGATGACATTTTTTATAATATGGCTGGGGGATAGAGATACCCTTAACCTATTTCTGACACAAATTAATAATAACTCTGCTAACATTGAATTTGCTATGGAATATGATGAAAAATGTATCAATTTTCTTGATGTGGTAATCTATGTAGAAAATGATAGTTTTGTCAGGGTTATGTGAAACAAAATTCCCTTAAGTTTTGATAATAGATGTAAATTAAGGACCACAACTGCTGAGAGAATGGATGTAAATAATAGTTTGTTTTGCATGTGTGATAAGTTTGGATAACATATGAGTATAGCTTGGCAACAATGGAAAACTGGTAATCACTATGCAATGTTTAATATACAGGTAGGTATTACACATACACCCTATGGCTGCCACATGTATCAGGGTTGACACTGTGAAGGAAAAAATAATAGCAGCAGGGGTAAGTGTTAATCTGTCCTGAGGTACACGCTTCACAACAGGGTAAATATTGGCAGTGAAATAAACCAAGACCTACTCAGAGCAATTGTATGGTAAATTAGGTATAGAGGAGAATGGATTAGAACACTCATAAGGTGATATAAGTAAAATAAAGTCACACTGCTGCAGGAGTTTAGGCAGAGAGATACATTTATGGAACAAACAAGTACTCTACTCACGAACTCCTTAAAGACTGTATATTGAATGGAAAGGCAGGATGCAAAAGGAAACTCCGGAGAACTAGCAGGCTTCAGGCCTGCAGTGAGATGAGGAGCGAGTCGCAGCCGGCGATGACGTCACCGCATTCCAGTGTAGAGAAGAGCAGGAAGCAGGTATGGAGAGCGGAAGGCATAGAGGGATATGCGAGTTAGAAAGCAACAAAAAGTAATACCTAAACAGAGCAATAACGTTTAAGCAGAGAATACAGAACTAAGGTGCAACCGGTTATCATTTAGTGAAAAAAGGATATTGAATCCAGACGCTGATAGTTTGTAACAGGATCAAGTAGAAATCCGGATAGGTAGTTTTCCAGGCAAAGGCTCACAGAATTGAACAACTTCAGAAACTGCAATACTAAGCAATGAGCTTAGCAAGGAGGAGCCTTAAATAGGAAGAGGGAAAAGGTAATTGCTGACGTTAAAGGGACATTGAACTGTGAGCTAGATTCCTGACAGAATCCCCCCTTCAAGGAGCCACTCCGAGGCTCAAGGTCTAGGACGATCGGGATGGCGCTGGTGGAAGGAAGAGAGTAAACGTGGGGCAGAGATGTTGCTAGCAGGCTCCCACGAATCTTCATCAGGAGAATACCCTTTCCATCGAATGAGATACTCCAATCGACCACGTCGCAACCGGGAATCCAAGATGGAGTGCACCTCATATTCCAAAGCAGGATCTATGGAGAGTGGGGGAGTCGCAGGAAGGGTTCCAGAGTCCCTGAGAACCCGATAGGGTTTTAGGAGGGAGACGTGGAAGGTAGGATGAATTCTGAAGGTGTCAGGCAGCTTTAGACGTACAGTGTTAGCATTGATAACTGCTGAAACAGGATAAGGTCCAATAAATAGGGGAGACATCTTCCTGGAGGGGGTGTTGAGATGTAAGTGTTTGGTAGAGAGCCAAACCAGATCACCTTCTTTATAAGTAGGAGGAGGACGTCTATGTCTATCATAATACTTCTTATATACTTCCTTTGCGCTTTTAATTGAGGATTCAATGGCTTGCAAGTTAGATGAGATGTTGTTTGACAGTTCTGATATTGTGGGTGAAGAGGTGTCAGATGGGTCAAACACGTGGAAAACCGGATGGAAACCATAGTTAGCAAAGAACGGGGTGATACCAGTGGTGGAATGAATAGTATTGTTATAACAGAATTCTGCATAGGGAAGAAAGTCTGACCAGGAATTCTGTTTAGTAGAGCAAAAAAGTCTTAAAAACTGTTCCAGCCACTGGTTACTTCTCTCCGTCTGGCCGTTACATTGAGGATGATAAGCTGTTGTCAGTTTCCTTTCTACAGAGAACATTTTGCAAAATTGGGACCAAAGTTTACTAGAGAATTGCGTCCCTCTGTCACTGAGTATGGAAATGGGTAGACCATGTAATTTAATGACATGATTAATGAGTAACTGTATGGTCTCCAAAGCAGTAGGGAGTTTAGGGTAGGCAATGAAGTGACACATCTTCGTAAAAAGGTCGACAACAACCAAGATGGTATTATTCTTGGATGATAGAGGTAATTCAACTATGAAGTCAAGGGCGATCTCTGACCAGGGCTTCTTTGGTGTTGGTAAGGGTAACAACAGTCCATAAGGTGATTGGTTACCTTTTTTGGAAATAGTACAGGTAGGACAAGAAGAAACATAATTCTTAACATCAGATGTAATCGTTGGCCACCAATGGTTTCGTTTTGCTAACTCTTGGGTCTTACGCAGACCTGGGTGGCCGGCGAAAAGAGAATCATGAACAGATCGAAGAAAAGGAGATCTGAGCGTAGGTGGGACATATAATTTTGTGTCTCGAGAAAATAAACCCTGTGCATTTATTTGTAAAAGTTCTGTGGGTTTTGTTAGATCCTTCATTTGTTCTCTTTTTAAAACAGCAGTGGAATCTGTTACAAAAGATATGAAATTATCATGTGGTAACAGAGAACTAACTGTCGGTGGACAAGAAGAATGACTACTAAGTCTTGAGAGAGCATCCGCCTTTTGGTTCTTACCAGCTGGTCGGTATGTAATCAAAAAATTGAAACGGGAGAAAAAAAGATTCCAGCGAACCTGTCTGGCAGATAGAGTACGGGTGGATTTTAAATACTGGAGGTTTCTATGATCAGTGTATATCAGAGTTGTTATTGTAGTGCCCTCCAGAAGGTGACGCCAATGCTCTAAAGAGAGTTTGATGGCTAACAATTCTTTGTCACCGATAGGGTAATTTTGTTCTGCTGAATTTAAAGTCCTTGAGTAAAAAGCCACAGGATGAAGTGGTTTTGTCAAACTCTCTCTTTGTGAGAGGACTGCACCAATTGCATGATTGGATGCATCAACCTCCAAAACGAACTGTAACTTGGAGTCTGGGAAACGGAGTATGGGTGCAGAGGTAAACATATGTTTGAATAAATCGAAAGCATACTGGGCTTGTTGTGTCCACTTAAAAGGAATATGACCTTTAGTGAGGGAAGTGAGAGGTATAGCTATCTTAGAAAAGTTTTTTATAAATTTGCGGTAAAAATTTGCAAACCCCAAAAATGATTGAACTTGTCTAACATTTTTGGGGGTAGGCCAATTTAAGACTGCTTCAACCTTTTTGTTTTCCATTGAAATACCAGTAGGGGAAATCTCATACCCCAGAAAAGTGATAGACTGTGTGTTAAAAAGACATTTTTCTGCTTTAGCATATAAGTGGTTACCCCTGAGTCTAGATAATACTTGTCTGACGTGAGAGATGTGTTGTTGGTAAGTTTTAGAGTATATCAAGATATCGTCAAGATAAATGACAACGAAAATATCGAGTATATCTCTAAAAATGTCGTTAATAAGGTGCTGGAACGTCGTGGGGGCATTACATAACCCAAAAGGCATTACGACATATTCGAACAAGCCATAACGGGTTCGAAATGCCGTAAGCCACTCATCACCAGATTTAATTCGGATGAGGTTATAGGCACCCCTTAAATCCAGTTTGGTGAAAAACTGTGCACCCTCCAACCTCTCTATGAGCTCAGGAATAAGAGGCAATGGATAACGGTTTTTAATCGTTATCTTGTTTAATTGTCGATAATCGACAATGGGTCTAAGTGAACCGTCTTTATTCTTTACAAAGAAAATCCCTGCACTAGCAGGTGAGGTAGAAGGTCGGATGAAACCTCTTTTCAGATTTTCCTCTAAATAAGACTTTAAGTGTGATAACTCTGGGTTAGAAAGTGGGTATATGTGCCCAGTAGGGATTTCTGAACCTGGTATGATCTCTATAGGGCAATCATACTTCCTATGGGGCGGTAGGTTTTCAGATTCTGCTTTACTAAAAACGTCAGCAAAGTCCTGGTAAACCTCAGGAAGCTTGACAACGGGAGGAAGTTCCGTTGTATGTAAAGCAGTAGCTGGAAAACAAGTAGTAAGACAATACTTTGAATCAAAGGAAAGAGTTAAATTAGACCAATCAATTTTGGGGTTATGTGTATGAAGCCAATTTATCCCTAGTACGATAGGTGAGATAGGGGACGGGATAATATCAAATGTGATGTACTCCCTATGATGGTCAGTGAAAGAAATCAGTAAGGGAATGGTCTGATACACTACTGGACCATCTGGAATAGGATTACCATCAATTCCCCTAAGTAACACAGGAGACTTTTTTTTGACTATAGGTATTTTATTTGTATGGATAAACACACTATCAATATATGATGCAGTAGCTCCAGAATCAATGATCGCGGAGCCCATGACCCGGTGAGACTCCCACTGTAAGAGAAGAGACAGTTGTAAATAAGGAGTGGGTGAATGTTGGGTGGTACAACAAAAAGGCTGAATATAAGTCTTACCCCTATTTTGTTTCTGCAGGGAAGGACAATCTCTAACAGTATGTGACTCAGAAGCACAATAGAGGCATAAGTTATTTGACCTTCTCCTGTTCTTTTCCTCTGTTGTGAGTGGGCCTTTAGTAAAACCTATGTCCATAGGCTCAGGAGTGGACTTAGTCGGAGGTGGAGTGTAATGTTTCTTTTGGTAATTTTCATGATAGGAGCGCTCCTGTTGTCTCTCCCTGAGGCGCCTATCAATGGTGATGCTTAGTGTCATCAATTCCTCAAGGGTTTGGGGTAACTCAGAACGAGAAAGCTCATCCTTTATCCCGTCTGAGAGGCCCAACCGAAACTGGTTTCTCAGCGACAGATTATTCCACTGTGTATCCTTAGCCCATTTTTTGAACTCAGTGATATAATCTTCGACTAATCTTTTCCTTTGTTTAAGGTTTCTCATTGCATTCTCTGCTGTTATTTGCTTATATGGATCCTCATATAGGTTCCCCATGGCAAGAAAAAAATTCTCCAGAGAGTTTAGTATTTCATCATTGTTTTCAAAGTAAGAGTTAGCCCAGGTACGGGGCTCACCTCTTAGATAGGAGATAACTGTGAGAACTCTAGCTCTGTCATTTGGGTATGTATGGGGTTTTAAAGAAAATAAGAGAAGACAGGCATTCTTGAAATCTCTGTATTGAGACCTATCACCACTGAATTTCTCTGGGGTGCTAACCTGGGGCTCTAGTATGGGGACCCTCTTATCCACAACATCTCTAATGTACGCCTTCATAGTGTCATTTTCAACTTTCAGGGTGTTTAAAGCTTCGGTGAGCAGATCAACCCTCTGTGTGAGGTTCTGCAAATGAGTATTCATCCCAGCTGGATCCATGAGGAATGGCTTAGTATTATGTCAGGGTTAGGTGAAACAAAATTCCCTTAAGTTTTGATAATAGATGTAAATTAAGGACCACAACTGCTGAGAGAATGGATGTAAATAATAGTTTGTTTTGCATGTGTGATAAGTTTGGATAACATATGAGTATAGCTTGGCAACAATGGAAAACTGGTAATCACTATGCAATGTTTAATATACAGGTAGGAATTACACATACACCCTATGGCTGCCACATGTATCAGGGTTGACACTGTGAAGGAAAAAATAATAGCAGCAGGGGTAAGTGTTAATCTGTCCTGAGGTACACGCTTCACAACAGGGTAAATATTGGCAGTGAAATAAACCAAGACCTACTCAGAGCAATTGTATGGTAAATTAGGTATAGAGGAGAATGGATTAGAACACTCATAAGGTGATATAAGTAAAATAAAGTCACACTGCTGCAGGAGTTTAGGCAGAGAGATACATTTATGGAACAAACAAGTACTCTACTCACGAACTCCTTAAAGACTGTATATTGAATGGAAAGGCAGGATGCAAAAGGAAACTCCGGAGAACTAGCAGGCTTCAGGCCTGCAGTGAGATGAGGAGCGAGTCGCAGCCGGCGATGACGTCACCGCGTTCCAGTGTAGAGCAGAGCAGGAAGCAGGTATGGAGAGCGGAAGGCATAGAGGGATATGCGAGTTAGAAAGCAACAAAAAGTAATACCTAAACAGAGCAATAACGCTTAAGCAGAGAATACAGAACTAAGGTGCAACCGGTTATCATTTAGTGAAAAAAGGATATTGAATCCAGACGCTGATAGTTTGTAACAGGATCAAGTAGAAATCCGGATAGGTAGTTTTCCAGGCAAAGGCTCACAGAATTGAACAACTTCAGAAACTGCAATACTAAGCAATGAGCTTAGCAAGGAGGAGCCTTAAATAGGAAGAGGGAAAAGGTAATTGCTGACGTTAAAGGCACATTGAACTGTGAGCTAGATTCCTGACAGTTTTAAAACAGACATTTTTGTCAAGAAAACAAACAGAAATACATTACTGTCTTACAACAGTTGTCACCCAGAAAATACTAAACATACTTGTGAACACAGATTACAGGAAATGAGTAAAAAATTTGTCAAAAGAGGCTATCCAAGAAAAGTATTAGAAAATGAACTGAATAAAGTTAATCTAATTACACGTAATGAATTACTAATTAAGAAACAAAAAATTACACAGATGGATAGAATTCCCTTTATTAGTACATACAATGTTAACAGTACACAAATAACTGGAGTAGTCAAAAAACATTGGCACATCTTAAAAAATAGCTATAAAGATGTAAAAGAGTTCCACAATTTATCACTGTTATCTTACAAAAGACCACAAAAATTAAAGGATTGTATAGTTTAAACTGATATAGGCAGTAGTAAAATTAAAATGTTAACTTCAAGTAAAAAAGGTACTTTCCCATGTTACAACTGTTCACATTGTAATAGTGTTATAAGAGGAGATAGAGTTGTACACCCCTACACAGGAAAATGGTATAATATTAATGGCTTATATATTTGCCAAACAGACTATGTGGTATACTTATTGAAATGCCCTTGTGGTCTTATTTATATAGGGGAGACTAGTCAAAAGATAAAGGATAGACTTACTCAACACAAATACACCATACGTAAGGGTAACAGTTTCAGCACACTTTAAAGAAAAAAATCATAATGTAAATCAACTAAGATTTCAAGTATTGGAACAAGTCCCAATACAAAGAATATGTCAGGATAGGATTAGAAAATTGCAACAGAGAGAAGTAATATGGATTAATAGATTAGAAAGTAAGTATCCTAAGGGACTAAATAAAGATTATAACTTGTTCTTGTTCCTTTGATTTGCATCTTTTAATTGATAATTGTATACTATCTTTTTTCTATAATCTAGATCAAGATTTACATAAGAAATAAGGAATACAGGAAACAAATATTTAATCTACAAAATATGATCAGATTATGAGAATCAAGATTGAAACAAAATTATTACTGTAATCTACACAGGTTTTAGCTTTTGTAAATGAATTGCAATATTGTTAACTAATATATACATTAGTACATATTTAGCCATGGAAAGCTATAGTTGCTTACAATGTTGTCCTCCTTAACATCCATCAGGAAATTAGCATGTTTTATAAGATTATAAATTATGTGTTAGTTAAGATAAATAATATTACAATAAAAGTTATTCACTATTTCAGCACTGCACTATATGCACTGACAAATAACTATACATAATTTGTTTTTAAATGATATATATTATTTACATGTATAGTATAGTTTTTCTACATAGAAATGATCACAAAGTTACACCACTTTATGAATGTTATGGAAAGAAATGAAGAAAATGTGTTAAATGTTGTAACAGGCACTGTTCCTTTAAAATGTAAACATTCAAATATTGTAACATACCACACCTGTATTTTGTCACATGCACAGCCTATAAAAGAAGGGTTTGAATTATGTGTTAATCACTTGGCTTAAGAAAGGGCAGAAGCCCGAAACGTCGCCTATATTTCACTGCTTGTAATAAAATTATAAAAAGAAGTTTGGAGTGCTGCAGCCAATTTTATTCCTTTATTAATATCTGTCTGGGTGAGACAGAGGCAGCTTGCACCCTTCTACCTAAAAGGAAATTGGTGCTGGACTTTACCATAATTATATATATATATATATATATCATATATGTGTGTACATATGCATTCATGTATTTATATGTGGATATATGTATTTACAGACATATATATACATATGTAGACACACACACACACACACATATATATATATATATATATATATATAAAAATATATATATATATATATATATATATATATATATATATATATAAAACTCACAGATGGCATGACGTTCCTCACACTTGGCATGACGTTTTCTCCTAAGACTTCCTGATACTTCAATGAATCCATCTTGCCTTCCAAACACTGCAGGTTTTTAGTGGCAGAGGATGCAAAGCAGCCCCAGAGCATCACAGAGGCACCACCATGCTTAACTGTTCTTTTTAGCGTATGGTTCAATCTTCTTCCTCCAGACATAATGCTGATCCAACGTGCCAAAAAGTTCAAGTTTTGTTTTATCACTCTACATAACAGAATCCCAAAACTTCTATGGCTTATTTATATAATGTTGAGCATATTGGAGGCGATTTTTCTTGTGCTTTAGATTCAGTAGTGGTGTACGTCTTGGAGTTCTGGCATGGAAACCTTCTGCGTTGCATTAAGTGTGCTTGAGTCAACACCTGTTTTCCATATTTGTGCTGTTGTGAGTGATTTTGTTCATTGCATACAGCTGAAAAAATCTTTACAATAAACCTGATTTGCAATGAGGGTTGAATAATTTTGATTACAACTGTACGTGCTCTTAAACAGGGTAGAAGAGATGTGGAAGAGTATATAATTGAGTTTTGTTACCTTGCCACACTAACAGCTTGTAATAAAGCTGCTCTCCTGGATCAATTCTGGTTGGGCCTGTCTGATACTCTGAAAGAAGAAATGGCACGAGTAGAGGTCCCTAAAACACTAGAAGCCTTATCTTTCTGTTGACTCAGATTGACCATTGCCTTAGAGAGAGGCACATGGAAAAAGTTGCTGCTTATAGTCCTTCTCATAAGTGGTTTGTTCCTCTTCTGAACAACAACACTATGATCATGTGAGGAATGTGTTTTCTCATTTAAGAGCTAATTGTCTATATTATAAATCTGGAGAAATGTATCTTTAATACTGACTCAGTAGAATACCTAAGTTTCATATTAGCACCGGGAGAGATTTGTATGGAGTCCAAGAAAATGTAAGCTATAATAAGCTGGCCCACCCCAGACAGTAAGAGAGCAATTCAACATTTGGGGGCTTCGCAAACTTTTACAGAAAGTTTATAAGGAACTTCTCTCATGTTATTCAACCTATTACAGCTCTCACCAAGAAGACCATTAAATTTGGCTGGATTGATAAAGCACAACAAGCTTTTGA
Organism: Bombina bombina; assembly: GCF_027579735.1. NCBI lineage: Eukaryota > Metazoa > Chordata > Amphibia > Anura > Bombinatoridae > Bombina > Bombina bombina. The sequence goes on from NC_069504.1 coordinate 627,522,644, forward strand.
TAACCTTAAGTGGTTTTCATCTTCTCACCTATCCTGATTTTACCTGAACCAAGAAAACTCTTCCATGTTGATGTTGATGCTTCTGAGACTGCCATTGGAGCAGTATTATCTCAAAGAGTGGGTTACAAGGATTACCTTCACTCTGTAGCCTTTCTGTCTCGAGTTCCACCCCCCCCCCAGCAGATAGCATCTATGATGTGGGCAATAGAGAACTACTCAACATAAAAACAGCTTTTGAGGAGTGCAGACATCTATTGGTGGGGGGTTAGCATCCCATTACTGCTTTCACGGACCACAAACATTTTGAAAACTTATACTTAGCTCACAGACTCAAAGCCAGGTAGACCCATGGGCACTCTTCTTTAGCTGCTTCCATTTCACCATCACTTATTGTCCAGGAGTAAAGAATGGCAAAGAAGATCCCCTATCCCATATTGGAGAATTTGAGAGAAAATAATAAAAACACTGAATAAAGACATTCATACACATACATAAGTAAACACTTATACACATAAATACTGTACACAGACTTACAAACACACATACACACACACACACACACATATATATATATATATATATATATATATACACACACATACATTTACACATTTGAGCCCTACCCAGTGCAGCACATATACTGTATGCATTAAAATCACCCCTTGCGCCAAATGGATGTAGGTACTACGTCACACAATAATTTGCCCAGTGTACAGTGTTGCTGTAGAACCTATGTCCAACACAGAGGCACATGCTTCTGCCCCTGATCTCAGCTTTGACAGCGGAGAGTGCAGCTGGGAGCAGAAGGCATCTAATTTTATATGGTAAGGGAGCACTGATCATGCTCCCATTTACATATGAAGCCAGATTGCTTATACAGACAGTAAATAGACAGTGTCACTTTCTGTATCTGCAGCGGTGCTGCCATGGGTGGTGAATTCGTCCTCCAGGCGGGCAGAAGTCTTCATCCAGATGGCATCTTCTATCTTCATCCTTTCGGCGCGGAGCGGGTCCAACTTCAAGATATCCGGCGCCGAGCATTCTCTTCATACGGTCCCAGCCTTACACTAAAGGTTCCCTTTAAGGGACGTCATCCAAGATGGTGTCCCTTGAATTCCGATTGGCTTATAGAATTCTGTAAGCCAATCAGAATTAATGGGAAAAAATCCTATAGGCTGATGCAATCAGCCAATAGAATGCAAGTTCAATCCTATTGGCTGATTGGATCAGTCAATAGGATTAAAGCTTAATCCTATGGACTGATTGCATCAGCCAATAGGATTTTTTTCCCTTTAATTCCGATTGGCTGATAGAATTCTATAAGCCAATTGGAATTCAAGGGACGCCATCTTGGATGATGTCCCTTAAAGGGAACCTTCAGTATATGGCTGGGACCGTATGAAGAGGATGCTCTGCGCCGGATGTCTTGAAGACGGACCCGCTCCGCGCCGGAAGGATAAGTTAGAAGATGCCGTCTGGAGGAAGACTTCTGCCCGCCTGGAGGACGACTTCTTGCCGCTTGGATGAAGACTTCTCCCAGCTTCGTTGAGGACTTATTGCCGCTTGGATGAAGACTTCTCCCGGCTGGATGAGGATGGATGTCCGGTCTTCCAAAACTGCAAGTGGATCTTCGGGGGTTAGTGTTAGGTTTTATTAAGGGTTTATTGGGTGAGCTTTATTTTTAGCTTAGAGTTAGGGCAATGTAAAAGAGCTGAATGCCCTTTTAAGGGCAATGGGTAGCTTAGGTTTTTTTAGGTACGTTTTTTATTTGGGGGGGTTGGTTGTGTGGGTGGTGGGTTTTAAGGTTGGGGGGTTGTTTGTATTTTTATTTGCCAGGTAAAAGAGCTTTGGGGTAATGCCCAGCAAAAGGCCCTTTTAAGGGCTATTAACAGTTTAGTTTAGGCTAGGGGTTTTCTTATTTTATTTTTATAGGGCTATTAGATTAGGTTTAATTAGTTTAAATATTTGATAATTTCCTTTTTATTTTGTGTAACTTATTTTTTTTGTAATTTAGTTAATTGTATTTCATTAATGTAATTTATTTAATTTTAGTGTAATCTTAGGTTTAACTGTAAGACAGGTTAGGTTTTATTTCACAGGTAAATTTGTATTTAGTTTTACTAGGTAGTTAGTAAATTGTTAATAACTATTTACTAACTAATCAGCCTAGTTAAAATAAATACAAACTTACCTGTGAAATAAAAATAAAACATACGCTAGATACAATATAACTATTAGTTATGTTGTAGCTAACTTAGGTTTTATTTTACAGCTAAGTATGTATTTAGTTTTAAATAGGAATAACTTAGGTATTAATTGTAATTTTTATTTGGAATTATTTTAATTAGGTTAAAGTTAGTGGGTTTTAGGGTTAGGGTTAGACGTAGGGTTAGGTTTAGGGTTTAATAACTTTAGTATAGTGGCGGCGACATTGGGGGCAGCAGATTAGGGGTAATAAGTGTAGTTAGGTGGCAGCGATTTTGAGGCCAGCAGATTAGGGGTTAATAACAGTAATGCAGGTTGTGGCGATGTTAGGAGCAGCAGATTAGGGGTTAATAAGTGTAGTTAGGTGGCAACGAGAGTAGGGGTGACAGATTAGGGGTTAATAACAGTAATGTAGGTTGCAACAGCGTCGGGGGCAGCAGATTAGGGGTTAATAACAGTAATGTAGGTGGGGGTGATGTTGGGGGCAGCAGATTAGGGGTTAATAACAGTAATGTAGGTGGGGGTGTTGTTGGGGGCAGCAGATTAGGGGTGTTAAGACTCAGGGTTTATGTTAGGGTGTTAGGTGCAAACGTACATTTTTTTTCCCCCATAGACTTCAATGGGGCTGCGTTACGGAGCGTTACGCTCCGTTATTGCAGGTGTTAGGCTTTTTTTTGACGGCTCTCCCCATTGAAGTCTATGGGGAAAAAGTGCACAAGCACGTCAAAGCAGCTCAAAGCAGCGCTGGTATTTGGGTGCGTTATGGAGCTCAACGCTGCCATATCGCCCGTAAACGCCTGCTTTTTGTAAACGTATAATACCAGCGCTATAGGGAGTGAAATACCGCCGAAAAAGCTGCAGTCTTTACTTTCCCTATAGTGCTCAAAACTCGTAATCTGGGCGAAAATGTATTAACCTCTAAACCGCCAGCCCCCCACAACGCAAACTACCTATTAACGTTATTAACCCCTAAACCGCCATCCTCCCACAACGTAAAGTACCTAATTACCCTATTAACCCCTAATCAATCTACCCCCCACAACGCAATGTAGCTAATTAACCTATTAACCCCTAAACCGCCATCCTCCCATAACGCAAAGTATTAATCTAATCACTAAGCCCCCTAACCTAACACCCCCTAAATTAACAAAAAATAAAAAATCTAAAATTACAGAAAAAAACAAATTATCCAAAACATTTTTTTTTTTAAATAATCTAATTCCCCTATAAAAACAAAAAAGCCATCCCAAAATAAAAACACCCCTTAATCTAAGAATAAACTACCAATAGCCCATAAAATGGCCTTTTGTAAGGCATTGCTCTGAATAAATCAGCTCTTTTACATAAAAAACTACAAATTAACCTCTAACAGTAAAGCTCCCCACCCACCCAACCCCCCAAAATAAAAAAGACCAAACTCTAAAAAAATCGAATCTACCCATTGCCCCTAAAGGGACCTTTGTATGTGAATTATCCTTAAAAGGGCAATTAGCTCTTTTGCTGCCCAATAAAAAAAAAAAAAAATCCCTAATCTAAAAAAAACCCCCTAACACTAACCCCAAAAAATGTACTCACCGTTCCTGAAGTCCTGACATCCATCATCTTCCAGGAGGAGAAAAGTCTTCATCCATGCGGATCTATCTTCATCTTTCGTGGGACTAGCTTCTTTCTTCTTGCTGGTGGTGCGGAGCGGTCTTCCGATGTGTGGATCCAGAGCGGTGGTCCTCCTCAGCGGCGGCGGTCATCAGCGATGTGGAGGTCCTCTTCATGCGATCGTCCGCCGTACACTGAAGATTGAATGCCATGTACCCCTTTTATATTGGGGTACCTTGCATTCCTATTAGCTGAAATGTTCAAATCAGCCAGTAGGATGAGAGCTACTGAAATGCTATTGGCTGTTTAATAGGGATATTGGTATCTTAGTCTTAGATTAGGAAGTGTTTTTATTTTGGGGTGGCTTTTTTGTTTTTATAGGGGTATTAGATTAGGTTTAAATTTTATTTTGAAAAATTTTATTATTTTATGTAATCTTAGATTTTTTCATGTTTGGAATCTTAGATTTTTTAATTTAAATTTAAAGTGACACTAAACCCAAAATGTTTCTTTCATGATTCAGGTAGAGAATACAATTTTAAACAACATTTCAATTTACTTCTATCATCTAATTTGCTTCATTCTTTAGATATCCTTTGCTGAAGAAACAGCAATGCACATGGGTGAGCCAATCACATGAGGCATCTATGTGCAACTACCAATCAGCAGCTACTAAGCCTATCTAGATATGCTTTTCAGCAAAGGCTATCAAGACAATGAAGCAAAATAGATAATAGAAGTAAATTAGAAAGTTGTTCAAAATTGCTTGCTCTTTCTAAATTATGAAAGAAAAAAACTGGGTTTCATGTCCCTTTAATCTTAGTTTTTTTCATGTAATGTAAGTATTTTTTATTTTAATTTTAAATTAGGATTTTTTAATTTTGGTATTTTTAATTAATTTATTTGTAAGAGTCTTTTTTTAATGTAATTGGGGTTAACTTAGGGGATGTTAGGTTAGGGGGCTTAGTGATTAGATTAATACTTTGCGTTGTGGGGGAATGGCGGTTTAGGTGTTAATAGTTTAATTAGGTACACTGCGTTGTGGGGGGTTGGCGGATTAGGGTTAATAGAGTAATTAGGGGTTAATACTGTTGATAATTACTTTGCGTCTTTGGTGGGTAGCGGATTTGGGGTTAATAACTTTATTAGGTACTTTGCGATGTGGGGGTTGGCGAATTAGGAGGTTTTATATAGTTTTTGCGGTGGGAATATGGTGGTTGACAGGTAGATATTGCGCATGCGTTAGGTGTTTTTTTAAAGCTTTCAGGGAGTTATGGTGCTCATATACTCAGTGCAAGGCTTGCTGCGCCTGCCTATGGGTGGCGAGGTGAAAATGGAGTAAAATTTCTCAATTTTTGACGCGTAAGACCTTGCGTCAAATTTGTGATACCAACTTGCAATGCCATTTCCATGTTTTTTAGGAGTAAATATAGCGGGTGAAATATACGTGCCACATTTGTTTGCGGCGCCGTATATGTGATTGCAACATCTGACAAAAAATAGCCAACTCCGGCTTTTGCGGGCGCCGCAGCATATGTCATCGAGCCATTTACGCTTTTGTGTAAAAATTATGCTCCTTCAACACTCTCTGTAACCTAGGTGTAAACATTGTTTCCAAAATGCTGCAAACAAATTAGGAAGAAAAAAAAACCTTGGTTAAAAAACAGAAGAAAGAGCCTATAAACCTGATGGCCAACTTCCTAAAATGTGGAGGCTGCAGATCAATATTCTAGAAGTCTTAGGAGCAACAAAATGAATGGCTATTAAAGGGACAGTCAACAACCGCTTTTTGTTGTTTTAAAAGATAATCCCTTAATTAACTATTCTCCAGTTTTGCATAACCAACACAGTTATATAAATACACGTTTTACCTCTGTAATTACCTTGTATCTAAGCCTCTGCAGACTGCCCCTTATTTCAGTTCTCTTTTCAGACTTGCATTTTAGACAATCAGTGCTCACTCCTCTGTAAATTCACGTGCATGAGCTCAATGTTATCTATATAAAAAACACTAATGCCCTCTAGTGGTGAAAAATTGTCAAAATGCATTTAGATTAGAGGCGGCCTTCAAGGTCTAAAAATTTAGCATATGAACCTCCTAGGTTTAGCTTTCAACTAAGAATACCAAGAGAACAAAGCAAAATTGATAAATTTGAAAGTTGTTTAAAATTGCCTGCCCTATTTGAATCATGAAAGTTTTTTTTTAACTTGACTGTCCCTTTAAAGAAACAAATAATACATTATTTCAAAAAATATTTAAAATTTAGTTTCTAAGGTACCCTCTCTCTGACGATCTTCCCTCCAAAGGACTCTTTTGAGGAACATCTACTATAAAGCACACATTTAGTTGTGCTTTTTCCTAGAGCCACAAAACCTATGGCACATATTCTTAATTCTGTCTTCGTTTTTTAGGGGTCATAACAAATAGCTCAGAGGGTCTATAACCCCATTAACAGTTATTATTTAGTTTTCTAACATTCATTAAATGTTTGATTTGCTCATTATCAGTTATTTATTTTTATCTTCCCTTGTATGAGGAGAATTATATTCAAATTCATTTCTTTCTTTTTTTTCTTGTAGAACAAATTTTATTAAGTACAAAATCTAATTGATGAACAAACTTAAATGATGTGTTGCCAACACTATTCTCTCTCCTCCATCCTAACATTCTCTTATTTTCATTCAGTACACATTTGCTGCATAAATGGATCGTACTCTTTTAGAATAAAATTGAGAGTCAGATAAAATGCAGTGGATGCCTTATTGTGGCCCCCACATTTTAGGTTGAACAAACCTGATCTATGATAATATACCTCTGTCAAAAGCTTTGATGTCTTTTGTTTAACTGAATTCAGTATCCTGGCAATCTTAGGTTACATTGTTATGTGATTCAATTTTACTCTCTGGTCTATGATGGGTGATAAATATTGCAGCTGTTCCTTCAATACACCATTCACATGCTAGGGTTTTAAATATTTGATGTTATTATAAATCGTTTGCCAACATATAACAACTGCAACTGTTTATAGGGTTAAATATCATAAGGGGGCATTATATATTTTGCCCAATGAGAAATAATACAAAGAATGTGATTGAATTCTTAAAGGGACATACAAGTTTCAAGAGGAAACAATTCTCATATATGTCTTAATATCATGTAGCAAATAAAGAAGGAGTCCGGAGTCAGTCTCAACAGTGTGGATAAAACAAGACTTTATTCCATTAGGATTAAAAAGTTAATTTACAGGATAATAAGACCGGCTGACTGGTCTTACGTGTTTCGGCGTGGTGCCGTATTCATTCATGTCTTAGTACCCTTTCTTCTATAAAAAATATACATTGTAGTCATTGGACAAGCATGCCTCCATCTACAACATATGCTAAATGGGTGGAAATAGCCTGCTTGGAGGAAAAAACGCAGGTTAGATATTCTAAAAAATGCAAGTTCATTGTAAATCATCCTTTACAAGTGGTTTCATATTCCAAGTTGGTGTAAAGTTAGCTTTGTGAAAATGGAAAAAAAAAACACTAACTTATAGCAAGTAAGCTTTAACCCTTTAATGACCACAGCACTTTTCCATTTTCTGTCCGTTTGGGACCAAGGCTATTTTTACATTTCTGCTGTGTTTGTGTTTAGCTGTAATTTTCCTCTTACTCATTTACTATACCCACACATATTATATAACGTTTTTCTTGCCATTAAATGGACTTTCTAAAAATACCATTATTTTCATCATATCTTATAATTTACTATAAAAAAAAATATAAAATATGAGGAAAAAATTGAAAAAAACACACTTTTTCTAACTTTGACCCCCAAAATCTGTTACACATCTACAACCACCAAAAAACACCCATGCTAAATAGTTTCTAACTTTTGTCTAAATTTTAGAAATACCCAATGTTTACATCTTCTTTGCTTTTTTTGTAAGTTATAGGGCCATAAATACAAGTAGCACTTTGCTATTTCCAAACCATTATTTTTCAAAATTAGCGCTAGTTACATTAGAACACTAATATCTTTCAGGAATCTCTTAATATCCATTGACATGTATATATTTTTTTTAGTAGACATCCCAAAGTATTGATCTAGGCCCATTTTGGTATATTTCATGCCACCATTTCACCGCCAAATGCGATTAAATACAAAAAATTGTTCACTTTTTCACAAATTTTTGGTTTCTCACTGAAATTATTTACAAACAGCTTGTGCAATTATGGCTTAAATTGTTGTAAATTCTTCTCTGGTATCCCCTTTGTTCAGAAATAGCAGACATATATGGCTTTGGCGTTGATTTTTGGTAATTAGAATTAGTGCCACTGCGCACTACACGTGTATAATGCCCAGCAGTGACGGGGTTAATTAGGGAGCATGTAGGGAGCTTTTAGGTGTAATTTTAGCTTTAGTGTAGTGTAGTAGACAACCCCAAGTATTGATCTAGGCCAATTTTGGTATATTTCATGCCACCATTTCACCGCCAAATGCGATCAAATTAAAAAAAAAACGTTAAATTTTTCACAATTTTAGGTTTCTCACTGAAATCATTTACAAACAGCTTGTGCAATTATGGCACAAATGGTTGTAAATGCTTCTCTGGGATCCCCTTTGTTCAGAAATAGCAGACATATATGGGTTTGGCGTTGCTTTTTGGTAATTAGAAGGCCGCCAAATGCCCCTGCGCATCACACGTGTATTATAGCTAGCAGTGATGGGGTTAATTATGTAGCTTGTAGGGAGCTTGCAGGGTTAATTTTAGCTTTAGTGTAGAGCTCAGCCTCCCACCTAAAACATCAGACCCCCTGATCCCTCCCAAACAGCTCTCTTCCCTCCCCCACCCCACAATTGTTCCCGCCATCTTAAGTACTGGCAGAAACTCTGCCAGTACTAAAATAAAAGCTATATTTGGGCTTTTTTTTTTTTAAAGCATATTTACATATGCTGCTGTGTAGGATCCCCCCTTAGCCCCCAACCTCACTGATTACCCACCAAACAGCTTTCTAACCCTCCCCTTCTGCCTTAATGGGCGCCATCTTGGGTACTGGCAGCTGTCTGCCAGTACCCAGTTTAGTAAAAAAAAGTATGTTTTATTTTTTTTATTGCCCTTTTCTGTAGTGTAGCTTCCCCCCCCCAAGACCAACCCCCACCCCTTCCAGAACCCTAAGATGATCATTAAATTTTTTTAAATATATGTTTTTTTTAACTTTTATTAACTTTTTTTCTGCAGTGTAGCGGTTCCCTTCTGCTCCCGCCCCGTGCACGCTCCCGCCCGCCTCCCCTCGTGCACGCATGCGCTCCCGTGCGTGCTCCTGTCTGTCCCGCCCCCGATACCGCCCCCCTCCACTCCACTCGGCACATCGATGGCTGCCCACCCGCCTCCCAGACTTGCTCCCACCCACCAACGATACCGGCCAACGATGTCCGGTGCAGAGAGGGCCACAGAGTGGCTCTCTCTGCATCGGATGGCCAAGGGGGGTTATTGCAGGATGCCTCGATATCGAGGCATTACTGCAATAACCGGAAAGCAGCTGGAAGCGAGCAGGATCGCTTCCAGCTGCTTTCCAGACCAAGGACGTACGCCACACGTCCTCGGTCATTAACTGTATTTTTTTTGCGGATGTGTGGCGTACGTCCTTGGGGGTCCATCCGATAAAAATCGTCGCCCGCAAAAGCCGGCGACGCCAATATTTGCGCGGATTTGGTATCACATATACGGCGTAACCTAGAAGTTACGCGCGTATATTTCTGCCGTCGCCCGTAGTTTTTTGGGCTATAGGCAGGTATACCAAACCCGCGCAGTTTGGTATCCAATATGCAGCGTAAGGACTTACGTGGCGAAAATGGAGAAAACTTACTCCATTTTCACCTCGCCACAAAAAGCAGCCGTAAGAAGCCTTACGCTGACTATTGGAGCCCCGTAACTCCCTAAACTGGCTGCTAAAATAAACCTAACACCTAACGCATGCGCAATGTCTATCTCCCTGTCAACCGCGATCTTCTAAAATAAACCTAACACCTAACGCATGCGCAATGTCTATCTCCCTGTCAACCGCGATCTGCTAAAATAAACCTAACACCTAACGCATGCGCAATGTCTATCTACCTGTCAACCGCGATCCCCCCCCCGAAATCCCTAATAAAGTTATTAACCCCTAAACCGCCGCTCCCGGACCCCGCCGCCATCTACATAAACTAACCCCCTACTGTGAGCCCCTAAAACCGCCGCCATCTACCTTATCTATCCCCTAATTAGAACCCCTTACACCGCTGTCATCTACCTTATCTATCCCCTAATCTGACCCCTTACACCGCCGCCACCTATATAAAAATTATTAACCCCTAATCTAATCCCCCTATACCGCCGCCAGCTATATTAATATTATTAACCCCTAATGTAAGCCCCTTACACCGCCGCCATCTCTATTAAAATGATTAACCCCTTATTTAATCTACCTACCCCGCCGCCAGCTATATTATCTATATTAACCCTAAGTATATTATAGTTAATATAGGTATTACATTATATATATTAACTATATTAACCCTAATTATATTAGGGTTAATATAGTTAATATAGTTACTATAGTATTTATATTAACTATATTAACTCTATCTAACCCTAACACCCCTAACTAAATTTATATTAAATTAATCTAATTAATTTATAAACTAAAATATTCCTATTTAAATCTAAATACTTACCTATAAAATAAACCCTAAGATAGCTACAATATAATTAATAATTACATTGTAGCTATGTTAGGGTTAATATTTATTTTACAGGTAAATTGTTAATTATTTTAACTAGGTATAATAGCTATTAAATAGTTATTAACTATTTAATATCTACCTAGTTAAAATAATTACCCAATTACCTGTAAAATAAATCCTAACCTAAGTTACAAATACACCTACACTATCAATAAATTAAATAAACTACAAACATCTATCTAAAAATACAATTAAATTAACTAAACTAAATTACAAAAAAAACCAAACACTAAATTACAAAAAATAAAAAAAATTACAAGATTTTTAAGCTAATTACACCTATTCTAAGCCCCCTAATAAAATAATAAACCCCCAAAATAAAAAAAATTCCCTGCCCTATTCTAAATTAAACAAATTTCAAAGCTCTTTACCTTACCAGCCCTTAAAAGGGCCTTTTGTGGGGCATGCCCCAAAAAATTCAGCTCTTTTGCATACAAATACAATACCCCCACCCCATTACAACCCACCACCCACATACCCCTATTCTAAAACCACCCAAACCCCCCTTAAAAAAGCCTAACACTACCCCCCTGAAGATCTCCCTACCTTGTCTTCACCACACCGGGCCGAACTCCTGATCCGATCCGGGCGATGTCTTCCTCCAAGCGGCAAAGAAGAATTCTTCCTCCGGCGACGTCTTCCTCCAAGCGGCAGCAAAGTCTTCATTCTTCCGGCGGCATCTTCAATCTTCTTTCTTCGCTCCGCCGCCGCGGAGCATCCATCCCGGACGACTACTGAACTTGGAATGAGGTACCTTTAAATGACGTCATCCAAGATGGCGTCTGCCGAATTCCGATTGGCTGATAGGATTCTATCAGCCAATCGGAATTAAGTTAGAAAAATCTGATTGGCTGATTGAATCAGCCAATCAGATTCAAGTTCAATCCGATTGGCTGATCCAATCAGCCAATCAGATTGAGCTCGCATTCTATTGGCTGATCGGAACAGCCAATAGAATGCGAGCTCAATCTGATTGGCTGATTCAATCAGCCAATCAGATTTTTCTAACTTAATTCCGATTGGCTGATAGAATCCTATCAGCCAATCGGAATTCGGCAGACGCCATCTTGGATGACGTCATTTAAAGGTACCTCATTCCAAGTTCAGTAGTCGTCCGGGATGGATGCTCCGCGGCGGCGGAGCGAAGAAAGAAGATTGAAGATGCCGCCGGAAGAATGAAGACTTTGCTGCCGCTTGGAGGAAGACGTCGCCGGAGGAAGAATTCTTCTTTGCCGCTTGGAGGAAGACATCGCCGGAGGAAGAATTCTTCTTTGCCGCTTGGAGGAAGACATCGCCCGGATCGGATCAGGAGTTCGGCCAGGTGTGGTGAAGACAAGGTAGGGAGATCTTCAGGGGGGTAGTGTTAGGCTTTTTTAAGGGGGGTTTGGGTGGTTTTAGAATAGGGGTATGTGGGTGGTGGGTTGTAATGGGGGGGGGTATTGTATTTGTATGCAAAAGAGCTGAATTCTTTGGGGCATGCCCCACAAAAGGCCCTTTTAAGGGCTGGTAAGGTAAAGAGCTTTGAAATTTGTTTAATTTAGAATAGGGCAGGGAATTTTTTTTATTTTGGGGGTTTATTATTTTATTAGGGGGCTTAGAATAGGTGTAATTAGCTTAAAAATCTAGTAATCTTTTTTTATTTTTTGTAATTTAGTGTTTGTTTTTTTTGTAATTTAATTTAGTTAATTTAATTGTATTTTTAGATAGATGTTTGTAGTTTATTTAATTTATTGATAGTGTAGGTGTATTTGTAACTTAGATTAGGATTTATTTTACAGGTAATTGGGTAATTATTTTAACTAGGTAGATATTAAATAGTTAATAACTATTTAATAGCTATTATACCTAGTTAAAATAATTAACAATTTACCTGTAAAATAAATATTAACCCTAACATAGCTACAATGTAATTATTAATTATATTATAGCTATCTTAGGGTTTATTTTATAGGTAAGTATTTAGATTTAAATAGGAATATTTTAGTTTATAAATGAATTAGATTAATTTAATATAAATTTAGTTAGGGGTGTTAGGGTTAGATAGAGTTAATATAGTTAATATAAATACTATAGTAACTATATTAACTATATTAACCATAATAAAATTAGGGTTAATATAGTTAATATATATAATGTAATACCTATATTAACTATAATATACTTAGGGTTAATATAGATAATATAGCTGGCGGCGGGGTAGGTAGATTAAATTAGGGGTTAATCATTTTAATAGAGATGGCGGCGGTGTAAGGGGCTTACATTAGGGGTTAATAATTTTAAGATAGATGGCGGCGGTGTTAGGGGCTCACTTTAGGGGGTTATAGATATAATATAGCTGGCGGCGGGGTACGGGAGCGACGGTTTAGGGGTTAATAACTTTATTAGGTTGTGGCGGGGTACGGGAGCGGCGGTTTAGGGGTTAATAACTTTATTAGGTTGCGGCGGGGTACGGGAGCGGCGGTTTAGGGGTTAATAGCATTTTTATTGTTAGGATAGTGAGGGGGGATAGCGGATAGAGGGTTAGACGTGTCGGGCTTTGTCTTGCGCCGCAAACTGCGATCTATATCGGATCGCGCCCTTGGTCGTTAAGGGGTTAAAGCACTTTTCTTAAGTCAGTTTTTTGAGATACCATGAGCTCTACTCATTTAGTCCGACAGGAAAAGAACTCTACACTCCAACCCAATCAGTATTTTATTTGTCTGTGATACAAAACATAAAAACCCACATCTAAAATATAAACATATAGTGCTAGATTACAAGTGGGGCGCTAACTGTTACAATCATATAAACACTATCTAAAAATAATTCATATGAATATCAATAAAAAAAGTTATAAGGGTTCAAAATATATGTATATTTATACATACATTTTTCACTGAGCTGTTTTCTATTTTAAGCTGTATCATTAATATATATATATATATATATATATATATATATATATATATATATATATATATATATATATAAATATAACATTAAAATTATCAGATATATACATATATAAATATATATTTAATAATAAAAAAATTCTATGTGAAGAACAGGAATGTAAAATGCCTATCACGCTTTGGGTCTCGTGTTTTAGGTTTAGGTTAGCGCACATGAAGATGTAGTTTATCTTAAAGCATGTTATTGAAATAGCAAATACAACATTTTGAAAAAATGTCATGCTCTATCTGAATCATGAAAGAAACAAATTGGGTTTTGTGTCCCTTTAAGTTCTATATTAATTATTTACATTTATTTAGATTACAAGTTTTGCGTTATAGAGGGTGCGAAACAAACGCAACAAAAGTTGCATTATTTCACCCTCCATAGTGCTGACATTACACGTTTCTAAAAAGCCTCCTTGTGCGTGCGATATGGTGGTGCAAGTTACGTTTAAACCTAACACCCTAACATAAACACCAAGTCTAAACACCCCTAAACTGCCGTCGCCGACACCGAAATAAAGTTATTAACCCCTAATCTGCCGCTCCCGACATTGCCGACACTAATAAAAGTTATTAATTCCTATTCCACCGCTCCCTGTCATCGCCGCCACTATAATAAAGTTATTAACCCCTATTCCTCCGCACCCCAACATCGCAGACACTATAATAAATCTATTAACCCCTATTCTGCCGCTCCCTGACACCGCCGCCACTAGATAAAGTTATTAATCCCTAAACCTCTGGCCTCCCACATCCCCACCACTAAATAAACCTATTAACCCCTAAACCGCCAGCCCCCCATATTGCATAAAACTAAATTAAACTATTACCCCTAAACCTATCGCCCCCTAACTTTATATTAAAATCACAATATCCCTATCTTAAAATAAATAAAAACTTACCTGTGAAATTAAAAAAACATATGTTTAAACTAACAATTAACCTAACATAACTATTATACCAAAATTAAAAAAGCTACCAATTAAAAAAAACTAAATTACACATTAAAAAAACCTAACATAACTAAAAAAATGTAATCTAAAATTACAAAAAATAACAAACACTAAATTATAAAAAATAAAAAATGAAATTATCCAAAATAAAAACAATTACACCTAATCTAATAGCCCTATAAAAATAATAAAGCCCCCCCCCCCACAAATAAAAAAACGTAGCCTACAATAAACTACCAATAGCCCTTAAAAGGGCCTTTTGTAGGGCATCGCCCTAAAGAAATCATCTCTTTTACCTGAAAAAAAAATACAAAGACCCCCCCAACAGTAAAGACCACCACCCAACCAACCCCCCAAAATAAAAAAAAACTAACTCTAACAAAAACCTAAGCTACCCATTGCCCTGAAAATGGCATTTGTATGGGCATTGCCCTTAAAATGGCATTTAGCTCTTTTGCATTACCCTTAAAAGGGCATTTAGCTCTTTTAAAAAAGCCCAAACCCTAAACTTAAAATAAAACCCACCCAAAAAAAGTAAAACAAAAACCTAACACTAACCCCCGACGATCCACTTACAGTTTTTGAAGTCCGGACATCCAGGTGGCGAGAAGTCTTCTGCAAAAATAAGTATATAAGAAAAGTGGCTGTACCGATGATATGTGCATCCAAAAGGCCAGGGGTAAAGCACACTCACTGTCTATGATAATTTATATAGGGTGATATGCAAAAAAGATTTAATTAATTAATGTAATCATAAATATATAAAATTCAACATATATGTAAACAAATATGTGACTACACACATGAAGACACTGAGACTAAGACAACGACACATGGGGCCCTCACAACAAATCGAGCGTTACTTAAATACATATGGTGCACCATAAATAAATCAATGAGCTTTAAAAAGTACACAGTTTAGCATGGAAATGCAGTGATGGAACAAGCTGATGGTTAAGAGTTAATGAGCAGATGAATTAGATGCAAGCATATGAGGTACTTGACCTTGATAATTCATGAGTTGCCCAGTTCAACAGTAAGAAACTTTATAAGCAGTTCAGCATGCATGTGTTAGTAAGTAAAATCTGTAGTTGTAAAAGCAGGCAAGGAAGCGCTCAATATAACAGTTCCAAAAAGTAGTGACCAATGTGGGGTGTCCACATGAGCTCTAGCCAGGACCATAACAGGTCAGATTGCCATTAGCAGGACAGCCAACTCCACCGGTCGCAGAATTCCAGGTATACTACCTCTCCTATAGCTAGATAGCAAGCAATGAACGGCTCATTTCACCTCCACACGGTAAATCACAACAGAATATAGTGGGGGGGATCCCATAAGTCAGGCGCTGCCCACCAACATGTCCTCTTGCGCGCTTCGCTCCGTTACACAGGCAGCAAGGAGCTTCTTCCAGGTGATAGCGTAGTATGCACTGACTATCCTCTTATTGGCCGAAAAAGGGATGTGAGTTTGATTCGTCACAGTTCAGCTAATTGATTCAGACGGCCTGTATTTTCAAAAGTACTAACTTTTTTACCATGCAGTTTGAAGTTAACATAAGAGGTCTGGTTAAATATTTACAAAGTAGACAACACACATCATAAATGACATGGACAAACTATAACAATTATTGTGATAAAACAAAAAACTATTTTTTTTTAAATTATTTACAACAATATACCTAATTTGGAGGACATTTAATTCATATTATAACAAGCTGTAATCTACATGTGTAGAAATAGTACATCATTTTTATTATGATGCAAATGCATATTAACCCAATAAGCGCTTGAAAAATGGTTCAGAATGGCTACACAATGTTAAGAGGGAGTGTAAATAATACTCATGAGTGGGGTAAAGAGCTAACCAAAATTAAATATTTGGTAAGCGGTAGGGGCGGAGCCAGCAGCCAAAGCAATAAGATGTGCTACTAGGAGGCTCCTGACTATATTTTCAATTTATCTAGTTTTTCCTCTGTGGAACAACATTTAGATATCGGGCTATTCTTGGGAACCTCAGGAGACTCTTGTGAATCATCTGGCTGTACCGAACAAGACGTTTTTATTGCTATATTAATGCTTTTGGATAAACAGCAGGCCGCAAACTGAATATGGGGAAAGACATTGGCGCCATGCTACAGACTCTATTTGCCGAGTATGAGCAACGGATCCTCAATAGATTTGATGCTCTACTGGCAAGGATTGAAGTGGCGCGCGTAGCAGGGAAACCTATGCTAGCTGCTGAGGAAGGAGAGGTGGATGTCAGTGAGAACCCTGGAATTGCGCAGCTAAGTACTAGGAACTTTCGCATAGTGCCTGATCTCCCTAAAGTGGAGCATCTACTGAATGGATCTGACTGTGAAGTGCCGGTCCTGCTGGATCACAATGTGCAGACCCTTGTGAGAGGTGCTGGTGGGAGTGGGGGGCTCCCCTCCAGGGGCAGCGATATGGTGGGTCATGCTGAGAGTTGTACCTGGAGGTGTTTGTCGCTTACTGCCGCTGGGCCAGGAGCAGAAGGGAGAGTGGCTGACGTCTGTGAATGCGGCCCTGCTGATGTGAGTGAATCACTGTCGGCCTCATTTCGTGGTACTGCCTTGGATTTCTACATGCTCTGGAGCCTTGAGAGGAGCAGTGCAGGGGTTCTGTCTCTGGAAAGTATTTTTCTCTTGATGATCCTGCAGAGTGAGAGTTTCTGGCTTGTTGAGACTAATATGAAATCTGGAATTGGGTGACACTCTTTATTATAGCAGCTGTTATTTAACGTTCATAATACCATCTTGCTTGTTTAACGTGCTGCTGCTTTAAACACTGGGACTAAACCCTCTTGTTGTTTCCCCTATACACAGAACAAATGAGGACTTATCAGTAATGGTTCCTAGGTTTGGTAGTCTAGCCTTAAGTGTGTTAATTTTATGTTTAATGTTGTAAGATATTACTTATATGCAACAATTTTTCCCAGCACTTATATAGATACAGTACTGCTCAGCAAAGTTTTGTTTTATTATGGGTGGATTTAACCGGGATTTATTAGCAATATTTGTAAATGGAAATTATCTATTTTCTATATATATGCTGCTTTTCACATATATTTGTCGAAGTTTGAATGTACTCTGACCGGCTGGTGTGTGAATTGATGTTGTGACTTGATCTCTGACTGTTCTATTCCTTTTAAAAATAGCCCCAGATACTATAGAATTGTGCAGCAGGGGGGAGATGTTGTGTGCCCTGTTCTGTATTCTGAGTGGTCATCATGAATGGCATGTCAAAGTATTAACTAATGATTCACACTTAGTTTCTTGAGAGATATGCCCCTTATTCAGATTATATCACATTTAGCTAGTAGCTTAGCTGAGTATACCACATAGCTAGGCATATGCTAGATATGATGTCCCTAACGCTTTTCTTAGGAGAAACTCTGGAATCCTTGGCCATCTATAATCTGTACTGCGAATGTTCCCTTAGCATTATTGTAGCCCTCATCAGAAAGAGAGTATTATCTTGTCACTCCCCCCCCCCCATGTACGTGGGGTAAGGGATAAATAATTTATCCTCTATACTTCCTTTTGGCAGAGTTACGTAGCCTCTGCCCTGTCCGTAGAGCCTTTGCCAAAGCTTGTACCTATAGTAGTGTAAAAATGGCTCTCCGGATCCTATTAATGATAGTTTTATTAAGATTTTTCTTACATGTCTAGCTGTCTGCAGTTTGTCTCTCCTAATAAATTTGGTATTATTCTTAACCTACATACATATCTACTGTAGTTCTAGAGCTGATGTTGAGATGTTTGAGGTCCAAAGAGATTTAGGTGCGGCAACTACATATGTCTTTCATGCACTTTAGAGAGTCACCCCCTGGGGGAAGCCCTGGCTAGTGTAGATGATAAGGTGGTCTTTGTAGGAAAATAAATAATGAATACTGGTCAACTTGACCCTACTATAAACTTGATGTAGAGGACAGCCTGTAGAGGACGTGGTAGCTCCCTCGCCAACAAGCCCTAGCCAAGCTTACCAAGATTTTTAACCTTCAAATAATAACTGGCAGTTGAATTAATGATTGCCCACTGGGCTTATATGTTCATTCACTCACCCTCAGGTGACTCCTGAATCTTGCAATCCGGGTTGCTCTATATATCATCCTAAAATATAAGCCTCAGCCCTGGTAACCTCTATTTTTTTATTGTTGTGGATTGTATGTTAGCTACAGTATTCATATTAGTACTTGGACTACTCTATGAAACAATTTCTGCAGACTTGTTTTGATGTAGTGTTTTTTTTTTCTGTGTATTTCCAGAGTGTCATGCTTATTCTTATGATCTCCTTCAATGTTAATTTTAGTTTCTATGTCTTCAACTGTGTTCTAGTTTTCAGATCCCTCAGTGGGATCTCTGTAACATTGATGACACTAGAGAGTTTAAATATTAAAATGAGAGGCATTGATGAGGGGTAATGTTCTGTCCTAGCGAAGTCCTTACTAAATGTTAAGCTGTTGTTTGTGACTGTAAAACTGTATTATTCCTTGTGAGATATTGCCCTTCATTTTGCATATGCTGTATCTGTTTTCTTCGCCTCAATAAAAATATAAATTAAAAAAAAAAAAAAAAAAAAATATTTGGTAAGAAAGAGGCAAATTCCATTTTTTCATTTAGTCCAGTTGGGGACAATGTGTAGAATAAAAATCCATCTTGTTTCTTTTTGAAGTAATATAGTATCTATATTTCCTCCTCTTCTATGTTGTTTAACCTGTTCTATGCCAGTAAATTCCAAACCATCTAGTTTTGACTCATGATATTGTGCGAAGTGTCTAGCACTAGAACTATCAATGTTTAGATATTTAATGTCATCTCTGTGTTCATAGATGGGTGATCTAAACTCCCTATAGGTTTTCCCCATGTTAAGAAGTGGGCAAGAGCACGAAAGAAGATAGATAACTCCAGTCGTGGAGCAGTTAATAAAAGATTTGAATTTTGGGGACTTTCCTATAGTGGTTTCAAATGTTTTTGTCCTTTTTACAAAAGAACAAGCTACAAAGTGATTGCATGGAGAGCATCCAACTATATTAAGTGCATGGTCTGTCAGCCAATTTTTTGGTGGAATTTTAGTAAACTCACTTTGAACCAACAGGTCCTTAAGGTTGTTTTCTCTGCGTGCAGTCATTTGGGGTAGTTTTCTACAAAATCAGAGAGAACATCGTCATTAAAAAAAATTGTTTTTAAGTGTTGCCAATGTGAATTGTACTTGGTAATAAATCTTATTTTGTTGTCTTCTATACATTGATGTCTCTGACCATACAACAGATCTTTTCTATCTTGAGTCCTAGCCTAGCCTTATACAATTCTCTTTTTATAGATCTTTTAGAATAACCTCTATTGTGAAATCTTCCGGCCATCTCTTTGGCCTGTTTGTTGAACGTATATTGGTTTGAGCATATCCAAGAAGTCTTCATCAATGCTGCGAGGTCTTCATCCATCCAGGCGGCGAAAAGTCTTCATCCAAGCGGCGAGGTCTTCAAATCAGCCAATAGAATTTCAGTAGCTCTCATCCTATTGGCTGATTTGAATTTCCAAAATCAAATCAGCCAATAGGAATGCAAGGGACCCCATTTTGAAAAGGCTCTTTTGCATTGAAGTTTTAGGGTACGGTGATGACCGTATGAAGAGGACGCTCCGCACCGTATGTCTGGAAAGAATGGACCCGCTCCGTGCCACCAGGATGAAGATAGAAGATGCCACTGAGATGAAGATAGAAGACGCCGCCTGGATGAAGATAGAAGACACCGCCTGGATGGATGAAGACCTCGCCACCTGGATGAAGACTTCTCGCCACCTGGATGTCCGTACTTCAGAAACTGCAAGTGGATCGTCGGGGGTTAGTGTGTTTTTTACTTTTTTGGGGTGGTTTTTTTTAGATTAGGGTTTGGGCTATTTTAAAAGAGCTAAATGCCCTTTTAAGGGCAATGCAAATGAGCTAAATGCCCTTTTAAGGGCAATGCCCATACAAATGCCATTTCAGGGCAATGGGTAGCTTAGGTTTTTGTTATAGTTAGGTTTTTTATTTTTGGGGGTTGGTTGGGTGGTGGGTTTTACTGTTGGGGGGTATTTGTATTTTTTTTGCAGGTAAAAGAGCTGATTTCTTTAGGGCAATGCCCTACAAAATGCACTTTTAAGGGCTATTAGTAGTTTATTGTAGGCTAGGGTTTTTTTATTTTGGGGGGCTTTTTTTATTTTAATAGGGCTATTAGATTAGGTGTAATTGTTTTTATTTTGGATAATTTGGTTTTTTATTTTTTGTAATTTAGTGTTTGTTATTTTTTTGTTTTTTAGTGTTTGTTATTTTTTGTAATTTGGATTTAAATTTTTTTAGAAGTGTTAGTTTTTTTTTAATGTGTAATTTAGTTTATTTCATTGGTAGTTTTTTTAATTTTAGTATAATGGTTGTTAAGTTAATTGTTAGTTTCAAATTAGTTTTTTTTTTTAATTTCACAGGTACGTTTTTATTTATTTTAAGATAGGGATATTGTAATTTTAATTTAAAGTTAGGGGATTGTTAGTTTTAGGGGTTAATAGTTTAATTTAGTTTTTTGTGATGTGGGGGGCTGGCGGTTTAGGGGTTAATAGGTTTAGTGGCAGTGATGTAGGTGGCTAGAGGTTTATAGGCTAGAGGTTTAGGGGTTAATACATTTATTTATTGATGGCGATGTCGGGGAGTGGTGGAATAGGGGTTAATAATTTTTATTAGTGGCGGCGATGTTGGGAGCGGTAGATTAGGGGTTAATAACTTTATTATAGTGTTTGCGATGCAGGAGGGTGGCAGAATAGGGGTTAATTGGTAGTTTATAGGTGTTAGTGTACTTTGTAACATTTTAGCTATGAGTTTTGTGTAACAGTTTTGTTGCGCTAAATTCATATATCACACTTGTGGGAGCTATATATTGGTGCCTGCATATATTTGTCTCTTGTAATTGGCTAACTAGATGTGTTCAACTAGCTACCAGTAGTGATGTCGCGAACCTAAATTTTCCGCGCGAACCGCCATTGAATTCAATAGGCAGGCGAACTTTAAAACCTACAAGGACTCTTTCTGGCCACAATAGTGATGGAAAAGTTGTTTCAAGGGTACTAACACCTGGACTGTCGCATGCTGGAGGGGGATCCCTGGCAAAACTCCCATGGAAAATTACATAGTTTATGCAGAGTCTGCTTTTAAGCCATAATGGGCCTAAATCAACTAACATTCCCAAAGTGGCTGTCTCAAAACATCGCGGACAGAAGATAGATTGATAGATAGGATAGATAGATATACATAGATTGATAGTTAGATAGAATTGATAGAAGAGAAATAGATAGATTTGTTAGATATATAATTACCCTAATAAAGTCTAATAATTAAACATGCGTTCTTGGACCCAACTAGGTTGTGTTAAGTAGTACTGTTCTTCGCACTTTCAGCCCTGTAACTCCCCCTATTGGTGGAGGTCTATATGGCGGTTATGATTACCCTGACAAAGTATAACAACAAGACACGTGGTCTGGGACCCATGGTAATTTTGTTGTGTTAAGTAAAACTTTTCTTATCACTTTAATCCCTCTTACCCCCCCTTTTGTTGGAGCTCTATATGGCCTGCATGATTAGCCTGACAAAGTATAATAAGAAAACATCTGGTCTTGGACCCATGGTAACTAGGTTGTGTTTAAGTAGTACTATTCTTAGAATTGTAATCCCTGTTACTCCCCCTATCAAGGGAGGTCTATATGGCCTGCATGATTACCCTGACAAAGTATAACATCAAGACACACGGTGTTGGACCCATGATAACTAGCTTGTGTTAATTAGTATTTTTCTTAGCACTTTAATCCCTGTTCCCCCCCTATCGGGGGTGTTCTATATGGCCTGCCTGATTAAACCCTGAAAAAATATAATAATAAGACATGGGGTCTGGTACCCATTTTAACTAGGTTGTATTTTAAGTACTACCATTCTTAGCACTTTAATCTCTGTAACTCCCCCTATTTGGTGAGGTCTATACGGCCTGGATGATTACCCATACAAAATATAATAATAAGACATCTGCTCTTGGTCTGCGACCCATGGTAACTATGTTGTGTTAATTAGTAATGTCCTTCGCATTTTAATAGCTGTTACTCATACTCACCCTATCGGTGGAGGTCTATATGGCCTGCATGATTACCCTTACAAAATATAATAACCAAACATATGCTCTGGGGCCCATGGTAAGTAGGTTGTGTTAAGTAGTACTGTTCTTTGCAGTTTAATACCTGTTACAACACCAAATGGTGGCAGGTCTATCTGGCCTTCATGATTAGCTGCACCCAAACCCAAAAAAAAGCCGAGTGGTCTTAGACTAACACCCATGGCTAACTCGGTTGTTTCAATTAGTACTATTCTTAGCACTTTCATCCCTGTTACGGGTGGTCTACATGGCCATCCTGATTAGCCGAACAAAATACTACAATCCAACCTTTTTTTTAAATTTAATTAGTAACTATACTGTGACCAAAAATTATGATTGGTGTAAATAGTTGGCAAGACGGCCTGGCACAAAAGGCTGGCAGGCAGGAGGTAGATGCAATTCAAGGACACTAGGAGACTGATTACTGACAGTCAAAACAGTGATGGTTGACAATTTTTGCAATACTGTTAAAAGAAATATGATTGCTGGCAATAATTGGCTAGGTGGGCCTGGCTCACAGCAGGCTGCAAGGCAGGAGGAAAGTGCAATTCAATGGCACCAGCAAACTGAGGATTCACAACAACTATTACCAAAAATTTTAATTTTTAATTACTAAGAATACTGTGACAACAAATATGATTGGTGTAAATATTTTTCAAGTAGGCCTGGCACACAGGCTTGGAAGGCAGTAGAAAAGTGCAATTCTAGGGCACGAGCAAACTGAGGATTAAGATCATCAACAATCAAGAATTTTTTAATTTTAATTAGTAACTATACTGTCTGTGACAACAATTATGATTGGTGTAAATAGTTGGCTAGACGGCCTGGCACAAAAGGCTGGCAGTGGCACGCAGGAGGTAAATGCAATTCAATGGCACTAGGAGACTGAATATTTGCAGTCCAAAAAATTATGATTTTTATTTTTTTATATACTGTTACAAGAATTATGATTGGTGCCACTAATTGGCTAGTTGGGCCTGGCACACAGGCTGGCAGATATGAGTCGTGGATGGTAGGTAGGGCAGCAATTTAACACAGTATGCTGTGTAAGTGACAATATCACAGGCCTGATAGAAAATTAAGTTAGATTGCACTAGCAAAATATTTTAAAATTTTAGAATTTAATATTAAAATTATGTTAAGAAGTGCAATGCACATATGACTCTATGAGTGGTCGCACTGGCTGGCTGCTACGTAGGGCAGCAATTAACAACAGTATGCTGTGTAAGTCATATAGACAGTTAGACACAGGCCTGATAGAAAATAAAATTACATTACACTAGCATAATGATTTAAAGACTTTTTTTTGGGAATTTAAAGAAAAAGGTTAAGCACATACATATGAGTCGTGGCTGATAGCCTTGGAAGGGCAGCTATTAAAAACAGTAGGCTCTGTAAGTCAGATAC